>NW_006205045.1:28074-29405 GCF_000334495.1 Tupaia belangeri chinensis
ATATTTCTGTGGTGAGAAGCACAATAATATCCAGGACCCCATTCGCAATGTGTGCATCAATTACAATGATCTGCATTAAAAGGCCTTAGATTTGTGCAGTGGTCCTCCCTTCAGACTCGGTTCCAAGTGTCACAGAATTCACATAATTAGAGTGAGGCAACACACGATCCTCTGAGGCAGCTTCTGATGGTGTGAAGACTTCAAGATCATCCATATAATTTATTTGGTTTGGGACCTTGAAACAAATAACACTATTTCAAAATGTCCCTAAAGAATTTATAGTATACTAAATAAAAAGATCATTAATAAATCACAGATAGCTAATTATCTTTGTGCAGAACAAAGTAATATCCAAATGACAGTAACTAAGCCTTGAAATAAAATTATGAGTAAATTATTTGTAAAAATGTTCAAAATAAATGATAAATTTAATAGTGGGAAGACTAAATCAAAAGTTATGCACAAATTAGCTACATTTGTCTCAAATTATGATTTAAAGGAAAGTAGATGTCATTAAAGAATTGTGAGGTCATCAGAATACATAATCTGAGGCTCAGCTAAGATGGGATGCTAAGATGCTACTTTCTGGAGGCTGGAACCATGTGAGAGGCCAGAGATTGACTCCTGCTCAACCTAAAGCCTGAGCACAGTGTTGTGTGCTGGCAGTTTTAGAAGCTCAGGGAAACTGAGGAAGCTCAAGTGTGACCTGGAAAACAGAGATAATGTCTGAAAGAAAGAACTGGGCATGGTTGCTTACCTGCAGTCTCAGCTGAGAGGCTGAGGCAGGAGGGTAGGGACAACAAAATATTGTCTTTAAAAAAAAAAGAATACATAATATGAGAGTAAAATATTTCCATTCAAATTGATGTGAATAAAATTACACTACCCAGCAAGATATAAAAAAGGTAATGAATGAAAAGCATTATGAGATAGAGCAACTAACATTTAGTTCATTTTGGAAATCTGTAACAAACTATCTAGGTAACCACCCAGTTGAATCTTTTTTAAAACTAATTATTACTTTTTAAAAAATTTATTCTATACATCCAATCTTAATCTCAATATACTCATTTTTCTGGGTCAGCATGTGATGTGGAGGTTAAGGAGCTGAATCCCACAGGGCCAACTACAGTTGAGTCCTACACTGAAAGCCTTAAAAAGCAAACCAGATACATATGCATGCATGCCCAAAATCCCCAGGGGAGAGAGGAGAAGGGATTGTGATGTAGCCGTGCCTCCAATGTGTCATTTCTCAGTATTCATCTCTTTCTCTCTGTCTCTCTCCAGCGAGCACATGTACTCTACAGCAAAATAAATAAATGAACAAAAAA
>NW_006205045.1:30956-38461 GCF_000334495.1 Tupaia belangeri chinensis
TGATTTCTCGCTTTCTGTCTCTATGTCTCTCTCTGTCTGTCTGGCGAGCGCACGTGCCCTACAGTGAAAATCTCTCTCTCAAAAAAAAAAATTGGGACATAAAACTCAAGTCTTATAAAAACATAAATTCCCCAAAGTTCAAAAATGTAATTGAAGACAATGACGCTCTGAACATAAAAAAGAAACCATGAGAAAATGTTTAAGTATCTCAACAAAACCAAAGCCAGCAAGTGGCATAAAGGTGAAATAGGCTGGATCCCACATAGCCAGCTCCATGATTCAAGTCCAGGGACTGGTGGATTGAAAATCACACCGGTATGTGTGTGGACATGCCCAAGATCTCAGGAGAATGGAGGATAAGGGATAGCAGCATGGCTACCTCCCCCTTCATTGTCTCTCTCCAGTGAGAGCAAAAACCTTAAAAAGGCAAAAGAAAGAAAGAAAGGAAGAAAGAAAGAAGAGAAAAGGAAAGAAAAGGAAAAGGAAAAGGAAAGGAAAAAAAAAAGAAAAGAAAAAAAGAAAAGAAAAAAAAAAAAGAAAAAAGGCAAGAACTATTAAAGGGAAGCAGCCTTGGCCAGCAAGTGGCTTGGTGGTTAAGGCGCTGGACATGGCCAACCGCAATTTGAGTCCCAGACTCAGAAGTTGCTTTATCACTTTCTCTCTCTCTCTCTCACTTTCTGGTGAGCTCACATGCCCCATAGCAAATTAAAATAATAATAAATTAAATTAAGTAAACAATTCTTTTTTAAAAAGGAGGGAGCCTATTTAAGCACAAGGACCTTTATCCCACATGACTTAACTCTAATTTTAACTCCATAAATAACAGCTAAATTTGTCTAAGAGCAAAATAGTTCTTAAGTACAGGTAAATGTAGTCTGATGAAATAAATTTATTTTACAAAACATTTAGCTAGATTTATTAGACGTTCAAAGCTATTTAGCTCGTATTTTAACATAAAAATGCCTAAAGTGGGCCAGCAGGTGTAGTGGTGGCTTATTATATGGCCAATCAAGTGGTCTGAGTCTCAGACTAGCAGCTTGTACAACATGATGGTTGTGTGTGTATGCGTACCCAAAATCCCAAGAGGACAGGACTGCAGCATGGCCATTCCCCTGGGAGGTGATTTCTCACTTTCCCTGTCTCTTGTGTGTCTCTCTGTCTCTCTCCTGTGAGTGCACACATTCTATAGCAAAAATATAAAAACAAAAAAGGCTAAATTAACATGTATGTTACTGACTAAACCCAACTCACCTGGCATCCCTTCACTGAGAAAACATACTGAGATGCCAAGCTTCACAATAAATTACTCTAGCTAGGAATGTCATACGTCATTTTTAGGACAGAATAACATTTTTGGTTTGTTTTATTAATGTCGTTGAAATTAAGTTACAAATATAAAATTTTTACCAAAGACTAATTTACCTGATTGAAAGGATTTCTTGTGACCTTCAGTTCTACAGCCAGTGTTTTCAGAGCGAGTTGAAGTTGTTTCATTTCAACTTCTTCATTGTACTGGTCTTTTCCTTTTAATTGTTCTCTAATTGTTTAGAAATAAAATTTTATCTTAAGTATTATAGGTAATCCGAAAGATGATCTACCATGTAAGATAGAACCTCATATATGTCTCTCACACAATGTATAACAGTAAATTGGCATCATTTACAACTAGGCTCAGGAGTCTAATGAACTGTTATCCTATGATTTTTTATTTATTTATTTTAGTTTTATAAAACTTTTCATTAATCTTGTTGATCACTACGTATTTTATAAAGAATTCTTAAATTCCTTGTGGAACAAGACAGAATCCAAGCAACAAAGTAATGACGAGTTGTCAGAAAAGTCATGATGCATTCTTCTGTTTTTCTATGCAAACATGTGTAATGCCTTTTCTGACAACCCAATACATGCTTTTAACACAGAAATTTGAATTTTATACATGAATGAGAGAGGTTGAGCAAACTTACCAGTAATCACATTCCATTTTTCCTTATATTCCATGCATGTTAAGAACAAAACAGTATAATTTGTTTTTAATATTCTGGGTTGATCAAAAATATCCATTTTTGGTAGAGTCATAAATTAATATAAACTTTTCTTTCTAAAATAACTTTATTTTTTCTATGAGCATAAAATAGAGAGGCAGCACACTTTGAACAGGTTCGCAGCACCTCAATCTGCTCCTAGTCCTAGTCACCCCCACCTTGTGAGCACGTGTGAACCAGTGTACTCAAGGAGGCCTGTGGATGTGAATCCAAAACCACCCCACATGAGTCAGCCTCTCAGAGCATTGCATTATACCACTGTGCCATCACCTGGCCCTAGTATTAATTTTCTTGAGAGAGGACAATTTAGAAATAGTCATCAAAGCCTTTTTTAAAGTTCCTACTTTAACCAAATCATCTAAATTGAACAATGAGAAAATTAGAAAAAGACTTACATAAAAGAAGGCCCTACATCATTAGTTATAATACAAATAAAATTTCAATATTTGATTTGTTATGTAAAAGAGATTTCCAAATCATGAACTTCTACTGGGTCACTGGAAATGTCATGATGTTATATTGGTTTGCTAGGTTTACCTAGCAAGAAATATCCTGTAATTTTTATTTCCATACATCTCATGTATAGAAAGCACCAGTTTAAATAAGATGATCAAACATCCCAGCATCTTTTTGTTCAGCCTAAAAGTTAATTTCTTATCACTTTCCATGTCATACCCTTAAAGCCAACGAAGGACTAAATTGGAATGGTGATAAATACTGCCAGGGAAAATTCAGTTCCTCCCCTATCACATTTATATTTCTCAAGTGAAACACAGATAAGTAACAAAATACAAAAGGTCTACTGCATTCTCCAAGCAGAATAGCTTCTGCCTACTAGAGGATTAACACACAGGGATGAGGAGGCCAAGGACAGGGTTCAGTGCCCTAGCAGGGAAGGCCAGGTTGGCCTTGGCAGGTTGGCTAGCAAGGCCATATTCCACATTTCTTCTACAAAGCAACTGTCACAAACAGCACTGGTAAAGAAAAGAGGTCTCAGAGTGAATGTGGCTCAGGGAGCCCATTAAACACCACTAAAAACTAACAAATGAGGCTCCACTGAGGCTTAACTTCATATAAGAAAGTCAGCACCTTTGCTCCTTTACCAGTGGCAAGTCCTATTATTAGCATGCCCTTTTTAGGCATAAAAGGATAATGATATTTCCAGGTTCATGCACAGGTAAGTATTAACTATTTAGATTGGTATTTTTATATTACAGATCAAAAGACACTCCCCAAAGAAAATCAATTTCTTCATGACTGCAATATAGTATATAAAAAGCTGGAATGATGTTTAATTCAAATACAAAAACTCATATATATAAAAAAAAACTACTTTTCCTTCTTAGGTTCATAGAGTTGATTCTACCACACAAGTATTCTTGACTGTAATTATACCACTAGAGTAAAATACTAATAAAATACTTCGGTTAGCACCCCAAGGTTCTGCCTCCTGATAACTGCATTAAAACTGCACCATTTAAGCAGAGCTGAGAAATCCCATTCTTAAGCATGGTTCCCTTCTTCTTGTTCTTGTGTTCCACAGTAATTATGAAAGGAAGGCATCTGGTCAGTAAATGGCTGGGTTACCCACTGCCAATTTGGAATGTCACTGAAAGTTGATTTTCCTCTTAACTCCACTGTTAGCTCATTTGAAGTGAAGCCACAAGGTTCAGTATTGCACGGATTTTCATTATAAGTGCCACCCTACACTGCTTTGTAATCTGGATCATATTTTTCTTTTTTTCTTTCTTTTTTTTTGAGAGATTTTTGCTATAAGGCACATGTGCTTGCCAGAAAGACAGAGACAGAAAGTGAGAAATCACCCTCCAGGGGGGATGGCCATGTTGCAATCCCTTCTCTTCCATTGTCCTCTTGGGATCTTGGGCATGCATGCACACGCACCTGGGGTGAGTTTAAGCCACCAGGCCCGGGAGTCAAACTGCACTGAACTACATGGGAGTCCAGCAACATAGCCATTACACCAGCTACTGGTCTCCATATTTTTCTTTCTTAACATCCATCTTCTTTGCATCCTCTTGGGCAAGCTGCAGGTCGAACGTGTACTGCATGTCTTGGAGGTCTGTGTTTCATTCAATGCCTTTCAATTGATCTTGTAAGTCCTTCAGCTTAATGTGGTAATGAACTTGGCCCTGGGCTCCAGGAAACTGAGCACATCACATACTGAATGATGGCATCACATAGCAGAGAGTTTCTGTGTCTGGAATCTTATGGGGTTTAAGCCCAAATTCCAAGTTCTTAATTTTTACTTTAAAAACAACTTTACTAAAACTTTCATAAATATATTTTCTATTATACAATGCTATTCATGGCTGTTATTTCTATAATTTCTGTACTAGAATACACAAAATCCATCATTAAATTCTTTATTGGAAAGATCTTTGCTGCCTGGCATCCTTCCTATCATGTTGGTAAATCCTCTGCCATACTTCCCTGGTAACTTGTGATTATCCACGTGATTCAGTTGGACCTCCCTCAGGGCTGACAAAGACACTTCCAAAAATGGTGCCCAGGTCCAGGGTAATGATGCCCTTTGTAAGGAGCCATGAACCCTTGGTTTATTCTAATAATCACAATGTCCAAGTTGAAGGTCAAAATGTCAGGGAGAGTCTGGTCAAAAGTTCAACTTCTGAAACACCATTAAACGGTCTACTTTTCTTTTCACTTTAAACATGTCTGTAATTTTTTCTTGCTTTTCTTTTGATTTTGCTGATTTACCAGATTTTTTCGACTGAGTGGTTTTTTCGGTTCCCCTGTTTCTGTTTTTGTTTTGTTTTGTTTTGTTTTTGTTCTGTCATTCCTAGTTTTCTTCTCCTTCTTTTGGAGCCTCTTGTACAAGTGTCCAAGCAGGAGCTTCAGATGCCCCTTTTGCTGTCCCTGGCTGTTCATAACTGCCATGTTAGCAGCTTTGGACATTATTTGTTCAAATGGGAATGTATAAAAACTTGAGCTTGCTGAAAGGAATAGCTGCCAGTGTTCTCTGCTTTCATTACCTGTGGCCACACACTCAGGCGCTGGCCGGGTGATGGGCCACTGGTCTCTGGAGTGTGGCAGCACTGGCATGGTGACATGATGGCACCTAAGACCTGGACCCGATGGCTGGCAGTACCTGGATGGCAATTGGCCTAAGCTCCTACCCTGAGCCTCTGGTACCCACCAGAATATCACATTATCTTTAAGAGAGATTTTTTTTCTATAGAGCATGTGCACTAGTCAGAGAGACAGAGAAAGACAGAGACATAGAAAGAGAGAAATAACCCCCCAGGGGGGTAGGCCATTGCCCAATCCCTACGCCTCCATTCTCATCACAGAAATTTGGGCATGCACTAGCATGCACACACGTGCGTCCTGCATGAATTTCAAGCTGCAAGCTGGGGCCTTGAACTGCAGTCAAGTATAAGCAAGTCCAGCAATATAACCATTATACCACTTGCTGGTCCCAAGAACAACATTATAATATGCATATGTAAATTTACAAAAGACTGAAATTTCCCACCAAAGATAACTATGTTAAGAGTCGACTATGAGCACATAAAATTACCAAAACCAAAAGGAAAAACAACAATATCTATGAAAGTTATATAAATAATTCTTTAAGTTAAATCTGAGCATCTAAAGAAATTATCCAGACAGAAATCATTAAACAATTCTTTTCAACCTAAAGTTTAAACTACAAGAAAAAAATTGCAATTTAGGAATATGAAACAGCTTTCACTTCAATCATGGTTGATGGAAGGCAACTTTTATTTTCTGTTAAATTTGCTATTGGGTGCAGGTGCTGAAAGAGAGTGCCCCCGAGGGAATGGCTACACTGCAACCCCTTCTCCATTCACTATTAGGATCTTTGGCACCCACACACGTGCCCAGTGTGTTTCTCTAGCAGTGAGGTCTGGGACTTGAATCATGTAGTCAACCCTGTTGGGTGGAATGAAGCCACCCTAACTACCATGCCACCAGCTGGCACAAAAAGCAACAGCTACACATAAGACATCTGGTCAAAGTCACCTGGAGTTAGGAAAGGACTGACCCACAGCCATGGTCATACAGCCATAAGAAAGCATTTTAAAATTTTATTAATTAATTTATTTTTTTAGAGAGAAAGAAAGAAAGACAGAGAGACAGCATCCCCAATAAGGTCCTGATGCTGACTGAAACTAAATTCTAGCCTCATCCAGTCCAAGAACATGGAAATGCAAATGCCTGGCACTCAGAAATGTCTGTGGATGCAAACTCAGCACCTTCTCCTATGGACTAGACCCACGAAGCACTGCGTTGTACTGCTGTGCCACCGTCCAGGCATCAGCCAATTTTACATGATCTCAGGCAGTGACCACTCGCCTTACTTATCAACACTCCATGTGAGCCACTTGTTTCAGAAAGAAAGTCTATCCAAGACAAACCCACTCTGATAAACACACCTTCCAGTGTCAACAAATTGACATCACTCTCACTGAACAACCATGCCACTACAGAGGATTTTTTTTTTTGAGAGGTTTTTGCCATAGGGTACGTGTCCTTGCCATAAAGACAGAGACAGAAAGCAAGAAATCACCACCCAGGAGGCATGGCCATGCCACAATCCCTTCTCTATTCACCTCTCGGGATCTTGGGCGTGCACGCACATGCGTCCAGCATGAATTTAAACCACTGTGTCCGGGACTCGAACCGTGGTTACTACATGGGAGTCCAGTGACATAGCCATTATGCCAACTGCTGGTTCCAAAAATCTAGTGCATTTTTACCACCACACCTGACCTGCTGGCTCTTAAACTGAATAAAAATTATTCAGCCTATATTTAGTAAATTTATAATTACATTTAAAAAAAATCTATGTATAATAGTTTAACTTTAAGTCATCTTTTATATGTTGATCTACATTGTTATATTCCACTTTTGAACTACTTTTGAATACCGTATTAACATGAAAGTTTACATGAATGACATTTTTAAGAACAATTATTGATAACATATTGTAAAAATTTAAAAGATAATGTTTCAAGACTTCTAATACTTAGACCTTAAAAAATATAATAAATAAATCTACAAGATCATTTCCAACAGCATACAAACAAAACCTAGAATTATCTGTTTTAAGATAAAAAAGTTAAGAAAACTTCCTAGAATCCTATGTTCTTCATTTATCACCTAGTAGTCTCTTGCTTTTACTATTAAAACTTCTTGAAGGAGATTTCTACACTTACCTCACAGTCAGGCTTTCCTAGAAATTACTGAAACTGCTCCTTATCAAGGACACCTGTTCTTATTTCTGTCAACTTTTCAATAGAATCGACAGTTCTGTGTTCTCTTGTTTCATCTGATGACTGCACTATTCTGGTGTGTTTCTAGAAAAGATAACCATTGCTTATTATTATTATTATTATTATTATTATTATTATTATTTTGGAGAGGTTTTTGCTATAGGGCGCATGCACTCGCCAGAAAGAC
>NW_006205045.1:39943-42572 GCF_000334495.1 Tupaia belangeri chinensis
TTTTTTTTAAAAAAAAAAAACATATTGTGAGGGACATATAACATGAAAGAAGAAACTAGAGAAATACTGAGGGTTAGGGGGACCTTATTGTTAAAATACCCAGCTGTCACTTTATATAGTTCAAAATTCAAAAGTCTTGTAGTTACAATTTTGTTTAAAAATAAAATTGCTGGGGACCAGCAGATGTTGTAATGACTACATCGCCGGACTCCCATGAGGTTGACCAAAGTTTGAATCCCGGACCTAGTGGCTTAAAAGAAAGTAAATAAGTAAACTACTAGACAAGTTTTGTTTATCTTTGGCCTAGTACCTAATTCTAATATAAATAAAGAACTGTCATTACTTTTTATGCAACAGCATAAGTAAGAGCTTCAGATTTTCTTTAAGGGAAAAAAATTTTTGAGAGGTTTTTGCTATAGGGTGCCTGCACTCACCAGAAAGAAAGAGACAGAGAGACAGAAAGTGAGAAATCACCATCCAGGGGGGGATGGCCAGCTGCAATCCCTTCTCCTCCATTCTCCTCTTGGGATCTTGGGCACACACGCACATGCACCTGGCGTGAGTTTAAGCCGCCGGATCTGAGACTTGAACTGCAGTTGACTACATGGGAGTTCAGCAACAGAACCATTACACTAACTGCTGGTCCCTCTTCAGAAAAACAGTATATCTGAGACAAACCCACTCTGGTAAACACACATCCTAGTCAACAAATGGGCAACACTCACTAAATAACCTGGCCACCACTGAGGATGACAAACCACTTGTGGCTCTGGAGATCTGCTGGTCCTGAATCTCCACTCTCCCCAGAACTCTGTATAAGATTAACAGGCTGCTCAGTTAGAAAAGACTGCGCCTGACCATCCAAGCACTGGTTACCACGAGAGAAAGCAATAAATACCAATGTTGTTTTTTATTCCCATTATGGAAAAGCTCATAATCCTTTGACATCAACTTTTTCAGTCCATTTATTTACTATACCCTTATTTTTCTTATTAAAATACCAATGAAGTTTGTCTTTTCTCTGATCCATTTCACCATAAGTACCAATGGAAAAAAACATACTGAGTAAGAGGGAAATTCTCAATATAGAAAATATAACCTATTACAAATAGCCAAGATGTCAGCAGGTGGTGTGGAGGTTAGCGTGCTGGATCCCAAATGGCCTACTTTGGTTTGAGTCCCAGACCTGTAGGCTTGAAAATCATGCCAGGTACATGTATGTGTGTGTTTGTGCTCCAAATCCAAAGCCAAGAAATAATTGTGGTGTGACCATCCCTCCACCTGCCCCAGGCTGGTCTTCACATTCACTGTATCTCTCTTGTTCAGTGTCTTTCTAGTGAATGCATGTGCTTTATAGCAAAAGAGAAAAAAGAAAAAATATGCAGAAACAATAAAAATTTAGAAATAAAAAGACTATATAAATGCCATTGTGGAAAGCTGTTTTTGATAATCTAGAGATTACTTTTTTTATGAAAAATTAATCAAGTGAACCAGCAGTTAGCGTAATGGCTATGTCGCTGGCCTCCCACTTTCTGTCTCTATGTCTCTCTCCGTCTGTCTGTCAAGCGCACACACCCTACAGTGAAAATCTCTCCAAAAAAAAAAAAATCAAAAGATGCATTCTCTTGTTCAATAGTTATTTCATACATTCAATAAATATTTATCAAATGCATAATATGTGTTAATGACATTACTGCTGCAGGGAAACACAGTTTTTCATACTTGAGATCTTGATAACTGGAAAGTAATACTCTATGACAGTTTGCCTATAGCTTACATTTGTATTGGACATAAACAGTATCACTTCTCTTCACCAGAGTCTAAATAACTATTGGGTAGATAAAACTGATATTTTAGAGTATCTCAGGAAATCATAGCTATTCATAGAGATAAAGTCAAAGGTTTTGTAAAAATAAGCTCATCAAGGAGGACTCTAATTTTATTCAATGTTGTGGCCAGCACGGGGTGGGGAGGTTAAGACTCTGGATTCCAACACTACAAAGCATGCAATTCAAGTCCCAGTACTGGCTCCTTGAAGAACATGCTGGGTAAGTGTGTGTGTGTGCCAACAATACTGAGAAGAGATTGTAGAAGATGAAATTGTGTTGTGGTTATTGTCCCCAAAGATGTTTTCTCACACCCACCCTTCACATTCCACTCTCTCTGAGAAGCACACACTCCCTTAAGTAGAGAAACACAAAATAAAACAATTCTACTCAAGGACATGAATCCTGAACTTCAGCTGTGAAATACTGTTTTCAGAGACTTAAAATGAAGATTTTCTTCTGAGACTTCTTCCTCACTTATTTCTGGAGGGTAGCGTTACCTCTTTCTCTCCATTTCTCTGTCTCTCTGTGTCTCCCTGAGTCTTAATGTTTTTAAATTTCTTTAAGGTAAAGTATTCTCTAGGCTCTCAAGTCCCTTTATTGTGTTAATAGGTGCCTCTCCCCATTCTATTTAAAAAAGGCACAAACCCAGGCCCATCTCCACATGGATCCTGAGCTCCAGCCATGAAACATTGCTTTCGTGCAGTACTTGCATGCTGCTTGGTTTTCAATTTTTGCTTTTTAAAAATTTAACCAGAACAGAAGATAAAGTACATGAGACTGATAGGTTCATGTACCTACCA
>NW_006205045.1:43484-44328 GCF_000334495.1 Tupaia belangeri chinensis
CATCCACTAGATGATTAGAAATCACTGCAGGGTCACAAGAAATATGGAAAAACTAGAAAATACCTCTCCACCAAGTAAAAATAATAACACTTCTTCATCCTCAGACAGTATGATGAAATTCATGGAAATGTCAGATAAAGAATTTAGATTTTTTATGGTGATGAAGCTCACAGAGATAGAAGAGAAGAGAGACAATGAACAGCCAGCCTAAGTGGCAGGGGAAAGGAGCTGATGACCTTCAGGAGGGAAAGAAATTCTTACAAGATCTAAAAGAGAAAATTCACACTATAAAAAAGAATCAATTAGACCTGTTAGGGATGAAGACTATAATAAAGGAAGTCAAAACCTCCCTTGAAAGTATTAAAAGACTAGATCATACCAAAAAATCGAATCTCAGATGTAGAAGATAGAATCGCTGGCCTAGAAAAATCAACCACAAAGACTGAGAAAATTGCCCCCCAAATTGAGAATACTATACAAGAAATACTAGATACCATCAAATGTCCAAACATCCAGATAATTGATATCCCAGAAGGGGAAGAGATCCATAAGGGCATTGACAATCTATTTTGTGAAATCCTGGAAGAGAACTTTCCAAATCTAGAGAGGCATTCAAATATCCAGTCCCAAGTAATATAAAGAACCCCCAACAGAATCAACCCAAGAATATCTTCTCCAAGAAACATTATAGCCAGATTGAGCAAAACCACAAAGACAAGATCTAAGATTGGCAAGACAGAAACATCAAGTTACCTACAAAGGATATCCCATCAGGCTGACAGCGGGTCTCTCATCAGAAACAATGCGAGTGGGACCAGAGTTAGCATAATGGCTATGTCGCTGA
>NW_006205045.1:46650-51890 GCF_000334495.1 Tupaia belangeri chinensis
TAAAACCTCTCAAAACAAACAAACAAACAAACAAACAAACAAACAAAAAGCTATAGTATTTGTTATATAATTGAGAACTCTTTTTGGAGAGGTTATTTTGCTATAGGGCGCATGTGCTTGCCAGACAGAGACAGAGAGACAGCAAGAAAACAAGAAATCACCCCCCAGAGGGATGGCCATGCCACAATCCCTTCTCCTCCATTTTCCTCTCAGGATCTTGGGCATGCACGCACACGCGCCTGGCGTGAGTTTTAAGCCACCGGGTCTGGGATGCAAACTGTGGTTGACTACATGGGAGTCCAGCGACATAGTCATTGCGCTAACTGCTGGTCCCTATAATTGAGAATTTTAACACTAGGTCAAAAATACTTGATATTTTAAATTAAATTTGCATTTGCAATAAAAAATTTTATCCAACCTAGTTTGAATATGTATACTTTGTAAGGTTATAATTACACTTTTTAAAAAACCCTACTTATGATACTTTATCTTTTAGATCATCATTTTTATGTTGAAACATTTAGGATATTTAATTTCTCAACTAATTTTGAATGAATGCCCTTTTACCATTTAACTACACATGAATAGATGTTTTAAGAACAATTATTAATAGTTTATTGTAAATATTAAAAAGATAATGTTTTAAGACTTCTAATACTTAGAACTTAAAAGAAATTTAAATATAATAAACATCTCTCTATAAGATCATTTCCAATAGCATACAAACATAATCTAGAAACATCTGTTTTATGATTAAAAAAAGAAAGAAAACGTCCTGGAATCCCATGTTCTTCATTTATCACCTAGGTTTCTCTTGCCTTTGCCATTAAAAATTCTCAAAGAACATTTATATCTTACCTCACAGTCAGGCTTTCCTGGAAACCACTGAAACTGCTCCTTATCAAGTACACTTGTTCTTAATTTTAGTCAACTTTTCAATAGACTCAACAGTTGATTGTTCTCTTGTTTCACCTGATGACTACACTATTCTGGTGTGTTTCTAGAAAAAGTACCATTGCTAATATTCCTTCACAGGGAAACCAAGAAGTTATAGATGTTTACCTTACTCCTTCCGGATTTATTTCACATGCACTGTTCTGCACTGTTGACAACTTTCACACCTGGTCGACTATCAGAAGGTCAGTCAGCCTCCAACACTTGTATAACTCTACAGTTTGTCAAGGTCCATTTCTCATTTTCATTCTTCTTTGTGTCCTCCATGGTCAGAGTAGAATTGCTACTTGGAAAGAAATCAAGTAAGAAAGTCTTTGGTTTCTAATAATTTTACCTCAAAAGCCACATATACACACTCAAAAAAAAAACAAACTACTTTTAGAAAACCTAAAGTCTTTCTAATCTTAATTTATCAGTTTAAAAACAATTTGAAAATGTCAACTACATCCAAGGGAATGTATATTTTCAGCTTTGGAAGGGGGATAAATGGTACAAGTTGACACATGAGCTAACCTATGAAAAGTTGTATATGAGCACAAAGAAGGCTTTATATTGAAGAGGTAAAATATAGAAGAGGAGCTCTCCAGATAAAATGTGGGGGAAAATACTTTCTATTTAGCAAAGAGCGTGTGAGCACAAAGATTAGACACAGGGAGTGCAGGTGCTCCGTAAGAACTTGAAAGGCAAGTATAAAGTGCTGGAAAGCTAGTATGGAGCTCAACGCCACACCACACTGCAATGTTGATCCAGAGTTGGAGCTCACTCACTACCAGGAACGACTGTTAAGACATGGGAGCAGGAGGACCAGCAACTGGCATGGTGTTTGTGGCATTGGACTCCCACATGGCTGACCATGGTTTTAGTCCTGGATCTGGTGGCTTGCTTTCTCACTATTGGTCTCTCTCTCTCTCTTTCTGTGTTTCTCTCCGGTAAACACATGTGCTGATAGCAAATTAAAAAATAATAAATGATTTTAAAATTAAAAAAGACACAGGAGCAATGTAGATTAGTGCTATCACTTTTGGTATTATTACACATATAATATGGTTAATTTTATGTAAGCTTTTAACATACGTGAAAGAAGAAACTAGGAAAACACTGGAGGCTGGAGGAAACCTTATTTCAAAATAACCATTTGTCACTATATATAGTTCAAAAACCAACAGTCTTGTTAGTTACAATTTTGTTTAAAAATAAAATGACTAGATAACTTTTGTATACATTTAGTCTAGTACCTAATCCTAATATAAAGAATTTTCGTTACTTTTTTATGCAGTAAACAGCATGTATATGGACATCGCTTTATTTTAAGGGAGATTTTTGCTATCGGTTATATTTGCTAGCCAGAGAGATTGAGAGAAAGAGAATGAGAAATTACTCCCCCCCCTACCCCAAGAGATGGCCATTCTACAATCCCTTCTCCATTCTCATCTCAAGATTCTTGGCAACCATGTACATGTGCTCAGTGTAAGTTTCAAGCCTCCGAGTCTCGGACTTGAACAGTAATCGATTACATGCGAGTCCAGCAATATAACCATCACACCATCTGTGGTCCCAAGAGCAACACTATTATATGCATACATATTTTTTTTATTTATTTATTAATTCACTTTACACCATCACAACACACAAATGAATTTTCCATCTGATTACATGCAAGTCCAGCAATATAACCATTATACCATCTGTGGTCCCAAGAGCAACACTATTATATGCATACATATTTTTTTTTACAAATTAAAAAATTATTTAACAAAAGACCAGTTTACGCATTCCTTTGAATTATGTTCATAAAAAATTTAAATATACAAATCACATTCTCAAACCTCAAAGAATCTTTCTAAACAAAGAAAATACAGACATAGTCTAATGCAGGATCCAAATCATATTAAAAATATTTTTAAAATCACAGTAAATTATATTTTATAAGATGAAATGAAACAACAAATTAATAATTATATGCAGTTGTTAAGTTTCAAAAAGCTTAAGGAGGAGCACTGGTGCCATAATGTTTTTAAATAAGTACTATTTACTAATGCTTTTATAATATGCCTATTTTAATTGTTAGATAATGAATTTAAAGAGCAAATGTTGAAACAACCAAAAAATATAATTACAGTTTTTCTTAAAACATTCTAACTTTACTCATGTGTCTAGAGTTTGTGAATTACAGAACTATCTTGCACAAAACTCAGGTATTTGGTAAAGCAACACACACAGGACCATGTTGAATGACTACATAATGACATTTTAAAAGCCTAATAATTTGATATGTAAGAACAGTAATTATTATACTAATTGTATAGAGCAAAGTCAATTAGTTTTCTTTCAGATTCCATCTTTCTAGAATGTAGTTTAAATATCAAACCATCTTTCCTTTTATGAAATTCTGTGACATTTCATATAAATTGATATAAACATTTAAGTTTTGCATCTCTATACTATATATTCCATCATAAAAGTAGCTTATAAGTTTTCTAAAATCTCTTGTTAAAGAACTGATTTTACTGTGCTGAAATCTACCTGTTGCATTCCAAGCATTTCTTCCCAAATATATTCATAATTTTAATAGAACTATCAACAACACTCTTCTCCCATGAAGTAGCACATTTTCACATTTAGCAAAGTAGTTAAGAGATAACAAACTTTTAAAAGTATAAGAATTTAAATAATCAAGGAGTCATGATAAAAGTTTGATACCGTGAAGCTTTTGGAGAACATCATAAATATACACAAAAAAGAATATGGCATTATCTATATATATGACATAATCTAGGACACAAGTATACCTTTTCAAATACGATTATTTCTCAATTAATTAAAAATTATATACTATATAGCCCAATCCCCAATAGCTAACATTTTTAACCTATTAGAAAAGCAAAATGTTTATAAATCATGCCTATCCTTTAAAAGTTGGCTTTTAAAATACATTTTTTTTCCATTTTCACAACTCTTGATTATATTTTCATAATCTTCATTACTAAACTTGGAAACTTTGTTACACACCTGAAAATGTGTTATCACCACAACTAACATGTCTAATACCCAATAATTTACTTGTATAATTATTTGAAGTGCTGATATAGGGGCAGACTAAATCTGAATTAAAGTGTTAATTGTGAATGTACACAGCATTCATACTCAAGCACTTAACCAACACTTCAGTGTACACTGGCCATAAATCTTGATATTTAAACTTGTATTTTGTGCATTTGCAGGATTTAAATTTCACTTAAAAGTAGGTGATAAGATGTAAATCAGAATGCTGTTTACAATTTAAAACACCATGCTCAAAATATTGGTAAAGTTATTAAATAAATGCTTTAAAAGATACATATTAAAAAATTAAGTCTAGCATCCACAAAGTTTGCTTGGTACAAATCTGGAATCACCAGCAAATTAATTTTAAATATTTAATAAGTTTAAACAGTTTAAAACACTAGGTAGAACTGATTAGGCTACATTTGCAATCTTTATAGACTACATTTGCATTAGCAAGTTAATATTGCCTGTCCAAATTAGCCAAGAGTAACCAACATTTGCAACATGGTATTTTGAACCAAATGCTATTTAACAAAATCCATCATAACTATATAAAAATATTTATTTTTAATAGTTTTTATGTGTATTAGAATGGGCTTTTTAAAATATATACTATCAATAAAAAAAATTATCTCTTATACTCAATAGCCCACCAAGTCACCATATCATTTCTAAAATATTATCTTCTCCCTTAAGCCAACTTATTAAATACTTCATGTAATTTGCATCCTCAACTCCAGTGTTAATCAAAAAGGAAAAACATCCCATTACTCTAAAACAAAAATGGTGGTTTCTTCCCAGCAGCTTTTGCGGGGACACAGAAAAGGAACTCGGAATTTGTCTACCTCTCCCAGTCATGTGGTCAGAGGAACAGAGGGTTTAGAAGAGAACTAAAAGGTCTTCTGGGCAGTTCTTGAATGTTAAGTTATAGTGCCACTTAAAATAATAAAATATGGCAATTTGGAATGTCTCTAAGAAAAGCATTTTGGTCTCTACTGATAACTACTTTTTTTTTTTTGGTTGTTTTTGTCAACAGTTGTAGACTAAAGGATGTTTTTACAGGTCAATGAGTAAAATATTCATTTAAGAACTTTCCAGGTATATACACTAGATACTAAATAGTTTAAAATTCTCCAAATGGAGACACTAGACCAGAATAATAATTTTATTTAAAATTATTAAATTCATATTAAGTCCCTTTAAATTACATTTTAAAACTAATGCGATCACACACACACACA
>NW_006205045.1:52636-55878 GCF_000334495.1 Tupaia belangeri chinensis
TTTTTTTTTTACAGCTTTACAGGTAAATTATAATTTTCAAATTTGTACTATTCCATATGATTTGCTACATCTGTACAGAAAGAGTAAGACAAAAACATTTAAGATTAAATAGATATAATTTGCAAAAATTGATACCTGGCATTTATTGTGTGCTCTTGTAAAGAGTGCATAGGGCATTTCTGTAGCAAATAAAAAGGTAAAACTTTTTAAAACTCAGATCTCAGGTTTCCTCCAATATTCCTTCTAATATTAATCCCCGGAAATACTTTCAAGCTTTGATCTCTGTATGTGATGTGTTTTGTTACATACACAAGTATTTTATTCTTAAACTTCTATATTTTCAAAGCATCTGAACAATAAGGTTATGTTCAGCATGATGATATCTTCACAGAATCTGTAGAAATCCTCTGTGCAAGATCAGTATGGAGAATCCTAGTGCACCATCGTGAAAAACCATTTAAAGATAGTACATGACTATGCTCTGGTGGGATTTCCTGCAGGTTTGGGATCATAACCATGTAAGAAAGTAGCTTTTATGACAAGATTGGCTCCAAGGAAAAAGACACTGAAAAATAACAACTCTCCAGGTCAGTCAGCTATATTCCTGAAAATATCCATTCTTGATACCAATTCACCATCATAAATGTACACACCCGTTAGTCCAAATATACTCCCAAAGAAACCAAGCTGAATGTTTCTTACCCCTACTGATTGTTTCGTTTTCTTTTAAAATTTTCTCAAAATAAACTCCAGCAAAGCTACTTGAAAAGCATGCTGTGAGAACTGCCATGAGGCCCACAAATGGAGAGCCAGCTGAAAGCTCCTTAGAATCAACCTCTGGAGAACCAGGGGTCCACCGGACAAAAGCAACTCCTGTCATCAAAATTTAAAGGGAGAGCCACTGGTACACGCCTTTTTACTAAGCACAGATACAGAAAATAATGCTGTCCCAAGAATTTTCAACTGGGATGTGACCTGGTAAGTAGCAGCATCCAGATTGGAGAGCCACATACAGCAGATTACTCTGGAGAGCATATATCCCTGACGGAATAGCGAGCTTAAGTGTCTCCATAGGCTTATTAAGATGTCATCATGCAGCCCTGGAGTCAGTGCTCTTAGACTATGCTTGCTGTGTTTGTAGACTAATAAAATGCAGGTCAGTGTCTTCGACAGTTCAGCACCAACCACTGCTGTAGAAGATAGATAACCAGCTCCTTGTTTTAAAGCTCTAGAATAACGCACTGTTAGAACCAAACTTGTAGTCTGAAAGACCGAAATTCCCCAGGAGAGGTATTTAGGTTGGCGGACATGGCTCTATCTCCATTTGCCTTCCGCGCAGCTCGGCCAGCCGCTCCCGCTGGGGACCGCGGCTCGGCTCCAGGGCGCCAAGCTGGCCGAGTCCGCCGAGATCGCTGACCCGCAGAGCCGCCCGCTCCCGCCGCCGTCACTGCCGCCCGCTCGGCACAGCCCAGGCGTTTCCGGGTTCCCGCGGCCCGTTCCCCAAATGCTCCGGCTTCCGCCGCGGCCCGGGCAAACGCCGTTCCGGCTCAGCTCTAGCAGCTCCAGCTTGGCCCTTGCCCTCTGCATCCGAAGATGCACCTGGGCTGCTCCGCTGGCAGAGCCCTGGTAGCGCTTCACTGTGGGGACACTGCTCCTGCTAGACACCTCCTGAGGGGACTGGGCAGGCTCTCAACTGACACAAATTTTTAAAAAGACTAAAATTTCCCACTAGAGATTATTATGTTAGGAGTTAAGTATGAGAACAAAGAATACCAAAAGCAAAAGGATAAATAGCAATGATCTACAAAACAAAAGTTATGTAAATAACTCTTCCAGTAAAATGAAGACATTGTCCAGGCATCAATCTTTACACAATTATTTTCTATCTAAACTTTAAACTGGAGAAATAAATGTATAATTTAAGAAAATGAAGCAGTTTTAACTTCGAACATAGTTGAGGGAAGACAACTTTTATTTTCTTTTTAATTTTCTATTGGGTGCAGGTGCCTGGCAGAGAGAGAGGAGAGAGAGGAAGACAGAGAGAGAGAAAACCCCTGATGGGATGGATACAATGCAATCCCTTCTCCATTCTCTTCTCCGGATTGTGGGCACCCACACACACGTGTTCAGTGTGTTTCTCTATCTGTGAAGTCAGACACTCAAACTGAGCAGTTGACCCTGTGGAACCTAGCCACAATAACTACCATGCCATTAGCTGGCCCAGAGGCCACTTCTGAACAGAAAACATCTGGTCAAAGTTATCTGAATGTTAGGAAAGGAGTGACCCACAGACATGGTACTCTTAGACACAAGGACCCATTTTTAATTCTCATTCATTTATTTTTTAGAGAGACAGCACCTCCAAAAAGTTCCTGATGTTGAAACTCAGTTCTAGCCTCAGCCAGTCCCAGACCATGGGCAAGCAAATGCCGGGCACTCAGGGAGGTCTCTGGATGCAAACCCAGCACCTTCTCCTGAGGATTAGCCTCACAGAGCACCCCGTTTTACTGCTGTGCCACCATCCAGCCCCAGTTTCACATGTCAGTGAGCACTGTCTTATTTACCAGCCCTCCACGTCAGCCACGTGCTTCAGAAAGACAGCCTATCTGAGACAAATCCACTCTGATAAACACACATTCCAGTGTCAACCAATGGGCAACACTCACTGAATAACCAGGCCACCACGGAGGTTGTCAACCCCCTTGTGGCCCTGGAGGTCTGCTGGTCCTGAATCTCCACTCTTGCCAGAACCCTATATAAAATCCGCAGGCTGCTCAGTTAGAAGAGACTGCGCCTGACCAGCCAAGCACTGGTTACCCTAAGAGAAAGAAATAAATTCCAATGCTGTCTTTTATTTGTTGTCCTAGAAAAGCTCATAATCCTTTGACATCAACGTTTTCAGTCTGTTAATTTACTATACCCGTGTTTTTCTTATCAAAATACCAATGAAGTTTGTATTACCATACCAATGAAGTTTGTATTACCATTTTACCATAAGTACCAGTGGAAAAACAAGTGAGTAAATAGCAAAACATTCATATAGAGAAAATAACCTATTTGATAGAGTCAATGAGGCCAGCCAGTGGCCTGGAGGTTACTTTGCTGGATCCCGAATGGCGTACTTCAGTTGGAGTCCCATACATGGTTGCTTGAAAATTAAGCCAGGTGTGTATATGTACGGGTATCTAAAATCCCAAAAGGAGAAAAGGTGGTACTGTTGCCATCTGCCCCCCCCCCCCCGG
>NW_006205045.1:55929-56914 GCF_000334495.1 Tupaia belangeri chinensis
GCGCGCTTGTTTTTAAAAAAAAAAAAAAAAAAAAAAAAAAAAAATTAGAAATAAAAATACTATACATGGGCCATGGTAAAAATCTGATGACAATAAGCTAGAGATTTTTTTTTTCATAGAGAAGTGCACCAAGAGACACATTCTTTTGTTCAATTGTTTCATACATGCAACAAAAACTTACCAAATGGATATGTGTTAATGACACTACTGGTGCAGGAAAACATGGTATTTTATACTTGAGACCTTAATAACGGAAAAGTGATAATCTATGACAGTTTGTCTATAGTTACATTTGTATTGTACATGAACAGTGAGGATGGAAGTCTGACTGCTATTTCCTATTTCTAAAATCCCACCAGGCCATTTGATAACAAAAATGTCCCAACATCATCTCTCTGGCATAGTATCCCTGGAATGGGTGCATTATGCCCGTACTCATTAATAGATCATTTTGACTCAGTGATAATAGGACTCTTGCAACATCCTGACCCCAAGACAGTATCTTGTTTCTGTATAGGATCAAGCCTCCTTATCTCTGCTAAAGTACGCTCTTTACTAATTCCTTCCTGAAACCTGCAAGCCCCACTTCCACATGTCCCACCTTTTTGGGCCAAGCCAGTGGAAAGCTCTTCACTAAATGCTCTCACTCTCAAAATCAAATAAAAGGAATCCCTGTACCTGATCAGCCCGAGAGAGGGGCATGTTTTGCCTTCTCTCTGGGCCTAGGTCATACAATTTCATGCTTAGAAATAAACCACATTAATTATTATTTTTGCAGAGTTGGTTATTTCTGTCAACAACAATATCACTTTGCTTCACCAGAGTCTAAATAACTATTAAATAGATAGAACTGATATTTTAGAGTATCCTAGGAAACCATAGCTATGCACAATGATATTGTCAAAGGTACTATAATACATAGACTCATCAGGGAGAACTCAATTTTATTTGATGTAGGGGCCAGCAGGTCATGGGAGGTTAAGGC
>NW_006205045.1:57548-60816 GCF_000334495.1 Tupaia belangeri chinensis
CTCTCTGTCTCTCTGGCAAGCACACATGCCCTGTAGCAAAAACCTCTCCAAAAATAAAAAAATAGTCTATTAAAAGTATTTAATGATTTTTAAAAATAATTATGTTATTTAACTTTATTTATTTATTTATTTAAAATTTTTGACCAGAGGGGGACAGAGAGAGCACACAAGCACATGCAAGAGACAGAGAACGGTGAGAGAGTAACTCGCCAGGTCTGGGACTCAAACAGTGGTCGGCCATGTGGGAGTCCATTTCCCTTAACCACCATGCTACCTGCTGGCCTCTATTGTAAATATCTTAAAAGATAATGGTTTAAGTCTTCTCTTAGACCTTAAAACAAATTTAAATATAAACATGTCCTTCTCTATTGGATCATTTCCCACAGCATACAAACAATCTAGAAGCACCTATTTTAAGATAAAAAAGAGGGAACCAGCAGTTAGCGTAATGGCTATGTTGCTGGACTCCCATGTAGTTGACTGCAGTTCGCGTCCCGGACCTGGTGGCTTAAAACTCACGCCGGGCACATGTGCGTGCGTGCCTGAGATCCTGAGAGGAGAATGGAGGAGAAGGGATTATGGCGTGACCATCCCCCCTGGGGGGTGATTTCTCGCTTTCTGTCTCTATGTCTCTCTCTTTTAAACCTTCTCTTAGAACTTAAAACTAATTGAAATATAAACATGTCCTTCTCTATTGGATCATTTCCAACAGCATACAAACAGTCTAGAAGCATCTGTTTTAAGATAAAAAAGAAAGAAAATGTCCTGGAATCCAATGTTCTTTATTTATAACTCAGCTATGTCTTGCTTTTACAATTAAGAATTCTCAAGGAGATGTCTATACTTACCTCACAGTCAGGCTTCCCTGGAAACTACTGAAACTGCTCCTTATTAAGGACACTTGTTCTCATTTTCCAAAACTTTTCAATAACATCAAGACTTGAGTGTTTCACCTGATGACTATAGTATTCTCAAAACACTAGTGTGTTTCTAGAAGAAGTAACCATTGCTAATATTCCTTCACAGGAAGTTATAGATGTTTACCTTACTATTTCTGGACTTATTTCATGCAAACTGTTGACGACATTCATGCAGGGTCGACCATCAGAAGGTGAATTGGCCTCCAGTACTCGCATAACCTTACTGTTTGTCGAAGTCCATTTCTCATTTTCATTCTTCTTTATGTTCTTCACACTCAGAGTAGAATTGCTACGTGGAAAGAAATCCATTTAAAAAGCCTTTGGTTTCTAATAATTATACACAAAAATAAAACCTACTTAAAGAAAAATCCCAAGGCCAGCAGGTGGTGGGATAGTTAAGGTGCTGGATTCCCATATGGTCAACCATGGTTCAAGTCTTGGACTTGGGGGCTTGCTTTCTCACTTTCTCTGTCTGTCTGTCTGTCTCTCTCTGGTCAAACTAACAAGTAATAATAAATAAATAAAATCATAAAAGTTTTCTTCTTTTAATCCCAACTGTTTCCCATCTTACTTACTAATTTAAAAACAATTTAAAAAGTGAACTATATCCAAGGAACTGTATACTCTCAGCTTTAAGAGGGGATAAATGGTACAAATTGACACATGAGTTAATCCTTGAATAGTTGTATCTAAGCACAAAGGAGGCTTTATATCAAAAAGGTAAAACATAGAAGAACATCTCTCTAGACAAAAAGTGGGAAAAAATGTACTTAGCGAACAGAGTGTGAGCACAAAGATTCGACACTGGGGTTGTAGGTGCTCCTGTAGGAACTTGAAAGGAAAGCAGAGAACGCAGGGGAGCTAGTACTGGAGATGAACGCCACACCACAGGGCAATGCTGTCCCAGAAGCTGGAGCTCACCCCGACCAGGAACGACGGTAAGACATAGGAGCAGTAGGGAGTAGTGCCAGCAGTTTGCTTTCATTTTTATATATAATAACATTTAATGGTAATCATATTTTTAACACATCATAGACATATATAACATGAAAGAGGAAAGCTGGGATATACTGAAGGTTGGGGGGAATCCTACTTTCAAAATACCATATCATCACTATATAATTCAAAAAAGCAACTGTCTGCTTAGGTATAATTTTCTTTTAAAATAAAATGACTAGATAACATGTATATATTTAGCCAAGTACCTAATCCCAATATAAACAGAAAATTGTCTTTTTTTTTTTTATGGAATAAGCAGCATGCATAAGATCATCACTGTTATATGTCTTCCTAATTTACAAAAAGACGGAAATTTCTCAGTAGAGATTATTATGTTAGGAGTTGAGTATGAGTCCATAAAAGTACCAAAAGCAAAAGGAAAACTAGCAATGTAAAGAACGCTTCAAGTTAAGATTAGGACTCTAAAAACAAAAGAAGAAATCATCCTGACAGCAATCATTAAACAAGTCTTTTCACCCCAGACTTGAAAGTTCAAACATGAGTCTACAGTTTAAGAATATGAAACAGCATTCATTCGAACATAGTTACATAGTTGATGAAAGGCAAATTTTTTTTTTTTAACTTGGTATTGGGTATAGGTGCTTGGCAGATACACACACACATGCACGTGTATGTGTGTGTGTGTATATATATATGTATGTGTATATATATATAGAGAGAGAGTCCAAAAAGTCATTCATAGAGAGGATGGCTACAATGCAATCCCTTCTCCTCTATTATCCTCCCGGGATTCTGGTCTCCCATGTACATGTGCCCAGTGTATTTCTTCAGCTGCGAGGTCTGGGATTTGAACCATGCAGTCGAATCTATGGTCCTAACTACGATGCCACCAGCCTGCCCAAAAGGTAACTTATTTTTTCAAGAATCATTTATTTTATTTGTTAATATACTTTTTATGTAGACCAGAGAGAGAGGAAAGGAAAGTGAGAAAGTATGTTGCCAAATCTGAACCTTGAATCCTGGTTGACCATATGAGAGTCTAATGCATTAACTACCCCATCACATGCCAGCCCCATAGAAGGCAACTTTTACAGAAAACATCTGGTCAAAGTCATCTCAAAGTTAGGAAAAGACTGACCCACAGCCAAGGCACCACTTAGCCACTCAGAACCCATTTTTAAATTATTTATTCATGGAGGAGGCAGCGGGCTGAGGGCCCTGCACTGGCCCACCCGGCCCTGCGTGGCCCCACCTACCCCCGGACCCGCGTGGAGCCAGGCGGCCGCGGGCAGAGGGCCCGGCGAGGGCCCTGCCTACCCTGGGACCCGCGCGGAGCGAGGCGGTGGTGGGCAGCGGGACCCCACCCGGGGCTCTGCCCGGCGTTCAGC
>NW_006205046.1:0-1052 GCF_000334495.1 Tupaia belangeri chinensis
AACTAAACTGATTTCTTATGACCTCTAAGCACTAGTTTTTTGCACACTACTCTACTGACTTCATTAAATGAATCTTGCAAATTAGGACAATTGTACTATGCAGCAGTAAGTAATAAATATTAGCACATCACTACATTATTAATTATGAGGTGAAAATGTAAAGAAATGATTCCTTATGGACATAAAAAAAGAAGTAAAAAAAAGCAAAAACATTCTCTTTCATATTTTAACTTCACTCAATGCTTATATTTAAAAACAATAACAACATAGATAGTACCTCAGACTCCCAAAATGATTGTGTAGCCTCATCATCTACTGTTCCAAATTTGGATCTTGCAGCTATAAAATGTAATCACAGGTATATTACATGAGAACATTTATTACTATAATTTTAATAAAATAAAAGTAATAGGAAAAACTTTTTTCCAGAATGTTCGGGTAGATTCAAGAGGTTGGTAACATAAATAAAGGTAGCAAAAAAAAAATTTTAATGTCATATATAGATCTATACACTTCTGTTTTTTACAACAGCATTTAAGCACTGAAATTTTTTTCAGGTATTCACTAACTTACATCGTCTACATGTTCTGCGCACTCTATCACAAGTTAAATTGTCTTTCTTTCTTTGCTCTTGTTCAATAACATCGATACCATTTTCTTTTTCTCCAATTGTTGGCATTCTTTCTCCTTCCTATGAAAACAAACAAGCAAAAGAACTTCAGAAAACATTACAAGCAGGTGCCACATAAGAACATTTCATTTACCAGCAAACTGTATGTACAATGGTGGTCTGATAAGGAGCAGAGTCTCTGTCATGTCTGGGTGTGAGGTAGGCTGTGCCACAGAGGGTTGTGTAAGTATACTCTATGGTATTCACACCATGGAGGACCTGCCTAACAACCCACTTCTCACAACACATCCCCATCATTAAGCAACGCATGACTATTTGTTCACACACTGACCTACTCACTCAGTCGATCAGTCAGGAAGCTCACACACACTTCCTGAGTCTAACAAGTCATAGGTACTATCCCAGTAGAAGCTGAAAGTGT
>NW_006205047.1:0-1292 GCF_000334495.1 Tupaia belangeri chinensis
GTGTGGGTCCCAGTGGGGGACCACTCTGCTGTCTGCCCATCTCCCTTAGGCTTGCAGCTCCAGCGGCACCTGGGGTGAGGGACAGCAACAGCCTCTCTGGTGACTGTCTTGGTTCCTGGATGGCGGGTCTCAGTGGCGGTGCCATGCCACCATCTGCTAGTCCCTGTCAGGATCACAGTCCTCTGGCTTTTGTGGTGGCACTAACTGCTCCTCCGTGGTGACTGTCTCCGCTCCCAGACCCCGATCCCAGCAGCAGGGCTGTGCCAGTCTCTCAGGCTAAGGGCTGTCGTGGTGCCTGGGTAAAGGGCACAATAACCCCCTGTGTACATTTCTGTTTCCAGAAGCTTGGTCCCAGAGGTGGGCTGTGCCACAGCCTGCTGGTTTCTCTCAGGCTGGGGTTACACCTAGGGTGAAAGGCAGCAAAGACCTCATTTCCTGTACCCTGGGAACCAGGCAGGCCTATGCTGCGGATTGCTATGTCTCAGACTCATGGCTCAGCATGGAGTCCAGTGGGCAGGGGTAGGGTATGAGCTGCCCTCCTGGTGGATATCACTACCCTGGGCCCTGGGCCCAGTAGGGAGGCTGCACAGTTTGGCCCAGCATGGCTAGTGGGACAGCAGGGTTTGGTACTGAGCAGCACCCACTCCTCTTGCTTTGTCCCAAGCTGGACCTTGAAAACCTCTCATGAGAGCAGGCACCCTAAGTCCACACAGTGAGAACTGACAGGGCCAGTGGCAATAGTGGCAGCTGTGTCAGTTCACACCCTTGAGAGTCTGAGCCACCTGCTCCCAGGTCCCCAGTGAAATGACTGACATTTGTACACACAGTCACACGCTGACATACATTTGCCCTCACACATACTCACTAAACACACCCGTATACTCACTGCCATTTCCTGAGGCTCAGTGACACATACTGATCCTTACGCTTTTCTTCCTGTAACGTCCTTGTCTTGTTTTAGCAGCAGGGTGACACTGACCTCGTAAAATGGGTTAAGAATTTTTCCTTCTGTTTGCCTTTTCTTGGAATTATTTGTAGAGAGTCAACATTTTGTTTAAGATGACAGATCAGATTCACCACTGAATGGTGGTTCTTTCTGATTTTGGGTTTTATTATTTAATTGGTTCAATTTCCTCAATAGACCTCTTTGCATTACCTATTGCTCATGGTATGAGTTTTATTAAATTGTATATTTTAAGAAATTTTATCTATGTTATTAAATACACAGACAAGAAATTGTTCCAAATATTCCTTTGTCATTTTTAATGTCTATAGGATCTGTAGTGTTGTTT
>NW_006205048.1:0-762 GCF_000334495.1 Tupaia belangeri chinensis
TTTTTTTTTTTCCAAGTCTACAAGCTGATTATTCATCTCTTCCCCTCCCCTCCAAAAAATGGTGTAGTTTTAGCCTGAAGCTTGAAGGAGGCCATTGGAAGATTCTGAAGCAGAGAAGCTGGAACAGTTCCAGTCCACGGTCTGCAGAGGGCTGTTAGAAGTTGACAGGCCCAAGCATCCTTTGGCGGCTGCTGGTATGATCTGGAGTCCTAAGGTTAAATAAATTAGAGTCTGGCTGGCTGGAGGGGTATGGGGCCAGGAATTGGTAGGATCTAAGGCAACTAAGGACTGAGGAGAACAGCAGGGCTGGAGCAAGCTGATGTGCAGGAGCAGAACTGCAGCTCACTCTGGAAGGAAGGAGATAGGGGGGAGGAAAGGAAAAAGGTGGAGAAGTCTCTTTTGGCTTTCTCTCTCTTTTTCTCTCTCTCTGTCTGTCTCTCTCTCTCCATGTGGCTGCTGACCTGCCTGTTTCTTTCAGTCATGTTGTGACTTAGCACCACTGGCCAGTCAGATGCCAGGTTAGAATCATGAGTCTAGTAAACCTCTACTCTTCATAAATCAGCCCATCTCAGGCATTTCTATTTAGCCATATGATAATGGACAAGTTCACCATTCCTATAAAAAAGATCCAGTTATTCTGACCCCTGGGATATGCCACTTGCTTTTGAAACTGTGCTCAACTTGTCTCTGCTGAAGGTTCAAAACCACAAAACCTTCCTGGTTGTTTTTCTGAAACCTAAAACCTCACTGTTTCAGGTAACT
>NW_006205049.1:0-444 GCF_000334495.1 Tupaia belangeri chinensis
TTATTTATCCATTATTGTATAGTAACAATTCCATGTTATTCTTATTGTTATGAAACATTTGTTTGTTTGCTTTACTATTGATGTAATATTTATTCTGGCTTGCTATATCTTTTAGCCTGGTATAGTCCCACTGGTATATTTGATATGACCCAAAACCAAAGACAACAAAAGTAAACATAGACTAATCAAATTATATAGAACTAAAATGATTCTGTACAACAAAATGAACAAAAAACAACTTTAAGAGATAACACACAGATGGTTATATATTTGCAAAAGATACATTTCATAAGAATTTAGTATTCAAAATGTATAAGGATCTCAAAAATTTAATATTCAGAGTACAAATATTCCAGATAAAAAAAGTGCAAAGAACATGAATACATGTTTTAGGGAACAAAAAAAGAGTGTAAGAATGGTCAATAGGTATATGCATAAACACTC
>NW_006205050.1:0-678 GCF_000334495.1 Tupaia belangeri chinensis
ATATTCAATTGTAGAGTTTTCTGCATTCAAATTAGACAACATCCACTCATTCCTCTCTTGCACCTCTGGTACAAATGAAAATATATAATCAAATGATTAAACCATTAGAGAAGAAGGGAATATATTGCAATTTCAAGTGAAAAGAAAGTTTCCCCAGGATGTTTGTATTGAAGGGCAGCTTACATTCGGCATCATTGTTCATCTGCCTGAGAAGAGTGATTTGGAGAGAAATTAATATCTTTTCAATACATGGTACGTACCAAGAACTACTGGCTTTTGCATGTATTATTTCTTTTTAAAATTTATTTATTTCATGAGTGTGAAAGGCAAAAAGATAAGTACCCCCAGCAGGGTCTCACCCTCTGATCCACACCGCAGCTTTCCCTGTCAGCTAGGATCATGGGCAAGTGCTTCTGGGCTTACAGGTTCACAGAGGACTTCAACTCATGATTTTCTGTATGGATCCAATGTCACTCAAGCAGCATGTTACTGCTGTACCACCGAGACAGCCAGGTTTTTTGTTTTCCTTTTCCAATTCTAGCAAGTTAAATGATATTGTGTTATTTACTAAAGACACACACATACACACACACACACACACACACACACACACACACCCCTCAAAGGGCTGTTCTAACATAGAGGGTTTTTTAAATAGTATGTATGTATGTATGTATG
>NW_006205051.1:0-3776 GCF_000334495.1 Tupaia belangeri chinensis
TGGAGGCCAGTCAGGCTAAGATCAAGGCATTAAAAGATTCCAGGTATGGCAAAGGCCTGTTTCCTTATTTATAAATGGAAACTTTTTGGTGAGTTCTCATATGTAGAAGGTGTGAAGGAGCCCTTTGGGGTGCTTTTTTGTTTTGTTTTTTTCTTTTTTAGGTTTTTGTCAGAGGGCGTGGGCAATCACCAGAGAGAGATAGAGAGACAGAGACAAAGCGAAAAATAGTGAAAAATCATCCCTCAGGGAACATAGCCATACCACAATCCCTTGTCCTCCACTCTTCTGGAATTTTGGGCATACATGCACATGCACCCAGCGTGGTTTTTCAAGCCACCAGGTCTGGGACTTGAACCACAGTTGGCCATGTGGGAGTCCAGTGCCTTAACCACCATGCCACCTGCTTGGGGCTTCTTTTATAAGGACACTTACCTCATTCATCCTGGTTCCACTCTCGCAGTTGAATCACCTCCTACAGGCACCGTGTCCTAATCCTGTCCCATGGCTGATTTGATTTCAGCGTATGAATCCTCTTGGCACTTTTTCCTTTTGAGGCCCCCTCCTGCATCTTCCAGGTGCTTCACTGACCCCAGTTTGCACTCTATTTCTTTAGCTCTGTGAAACCAGAACTCTGCTTAGGTCTGCTCCCCCGTGCTGCAACTCTGATGTGCCCCTTGACAGAACCCACGTCTAACATGGGCTTACCTCTCAAGTTTTGTATTGTGTGTTCATTGCTTGAAAACAGCTCTCTTATGTATATATTTTTAAGGACTGCTTATTTAACAACTTTAAAAAAATTATTAGTTTTTAATTTGCAATAGGGCCTGTGTGCTCACCACACAGAGGGAGAGAGATAGTAAGAAAGCAAGCCACCAGGTCCAGGACCTAAACCAAGTGTAATCAGCCATGTAGGAGTCCAGCACCCAAACCACCATGCGTTTTTAATTTGCAATAGGGCCTGTGTGCTCACCACACAGAGGGAGAGAGATAGTAAGAAAGCAAGCCACCAGGTCCAGGACCTAAACCAAGTGTAATCAGCCATGTAGGAGTCCAGCACCCAAACCACCATGCCACCTGCTGGTCCCTTTCATATGATTTTGACTAGTCTTATTTACTTTGATGGGACGCAAGTCTGGTATTGGTTACCCTCTCATGTCTGGAAGTGGATATCCTATTAGGTATTCTTTTAAGTTTTCATCTGATTGCTTACCTGCATTCTTTTGTCTATCTGTGTGTGTGTGTTTAAGTACATACCATTTATTTTATTATTTTATTTTTGAAAAATAATTATTTTATTTAACTTTATTTATGTATTTTAATTTGACCAGAGAGGGACAAAGCGAGAGGGAGATGGAGCGAGAGAGGGAAAGTGAGAAAGCAAGCTGCCAGGTCCAGGACTCAAACTACAGTCGGCCATCTGAGAGTCTAGCTACCTTAGCCACCATACCACCTGCCAGGCCCAGTACATACCATTTAAATATTTACATATTTCCAGACCAGTGTGGTGGTTAAGACACTATATTTCCACATGGCTGACAATTTGAGTCCCGGACTTGGCCGCTTGAAAATCACAAGTAAAAAGATAAGAAAATGTTAAGAATTTATATATTGCATTTTCCTATTCCAGAATCAAAACAATAAAATTATTATTATTATTGTTTATTATGATGATTATTGTTTTTTAGAGAGAGATTTTTTGCTGTAGGGCATGCAAGCTTGCCAGAGATACAGAGAGATAGAAAGTGAGAAATCATCACCTGCCCCCAGAGGGAGGTGACTATGCTGCCATCCCTTCTCCATTCTCCTCTTGGGATTTTGGGTACATGTTCACATGTGCCTGGTGTGAGTTTTAAGCCACCGGGGCCAGGATTTGAACTGTGGTCAACTACATGGGAGTCCAGTGTCATAACCATTACCCCATCCGCTGGTCCCTAACATTATTTATTATAGTATACATTTAGACTAATTCTCCTCCAAAAGCCTTCTCTAATTTGATTAAGTAAAAGTGATGAGATGAAGTGTGATCTATTACGAAGAGAAATGCTGTCCACCCCCAGATGAAGGATCACTGGGGAGAGAGTCCCGTCAGGGCAGGCCACGTGCCGTACACTTAGTGGTGACCTTGGTGAGCCCGCCCAAACCAGTGGATATTGGAGGAGGTGAAAAAACCAGATGCTTTTGTGATTTGCCATAAACCGTCAACTCCCGTGAGAGAAGGTCCTGGTAACAAACAAAAGATAAAAAGTCACCAGGAGTCAGAAAAGGTGTTACCGACATCTGGCATATAAATTAGCCTATTTTTTTTGAAGTGGTTTTTGTTTTTGTCCTTAAAAAGTTGTTTGGCCTACCAAAAAAGGAGGGTTTTGTTTTTTGGGTTTTTTTAACCCAAATTAAAGATGAACATGGTGTACTTTGACAGCGAAGAGTTGTGTACATAAAGATATGCACTACGCATAACCAGTACGAATTATACCTGAATCCCAGGCTGCTAGTCAAGTCTATTTAATATTTTTCTTTTTGTTTTTCTCTCTCTCTTTTTTTTTAATATTTATTTCATTCCATTTGCTCTTATTATTTTTTAATTTGATCAGAGAGAGAGAGAGAAGGGAAAGCGAGAAAACAAGCCACCAGGTCCACCGTTGGCCACGTGGGAATCCAGTGCCTTTAACCACCATACCACCTGCCAGCCCCATTGTTTTTCTTTAAGGTTTTGGCTGTAGGATGCATGCACTCACTGGAGAGAGAGGCAGAGGAAGGGAAAGTGAGAAATCACCCTCCATGGGAGATGGCCATGCTGCTGTCCCTTCTCCTCCATTCTTCTCCCAGGATTTCTGGCATGCACACACACACACACACACACACACACACACACACACACACACCTCGCATGATTTTCAAGTGTCTGCCCTCAAGCCATGGTCGTCCATGTGACAGTCCAGTGACGTAACCGCTTTGCCTTCTGCTGGTCCCACCTGAATTGCTCTTAAAACCAGGTCTGCAGGTATGGTTAAGTCTATTTTACTTTTTCTTTAAAGTTTATTTTCTCTCGAGTTGAGCCTTTGTTGCTTTACCGGGATGAAATCGAATGTTTTTTCCATCATGTTGGACAGAAGGTCTGTCCTATCGCCATCTAGATGACCCCAAAACTTCTGTGCTTCTTCATCTAATGTGGAGGTGGCAGGATCAGAGCAGCCATTTTCCTACAGAGGACACAGCTGGAACCAAAGCCGGGCCCTTCCACGGCTTCCTCTGTTGCTTACCACCCTGTATGCTGAGGCAGTAGCGATGCAGGCTGCTGGGTTGTAGCAGAGCTAGCGTGATTCTTCAGAGGTTCTGAGCTCATCCTGCAGCCACCATCCTGGTCACAAGTGTCCCACATGTGAATTCCCCGCGTGACAGCGTCTAGGAACGCCAGTGGCCCAGGAGCCCTGGGTCAGCCTTGGTTTCATGGTTTCCTTTTCCCTTGTGTCTGCTTCCTAGGCGATCATCCCAGAGAGAGAATAGCACAGCTCTCTTTTTGAATCCTCAAAACAGAAAGTGTCTCCCTGTGCCTTCTGTCCCCAGATCATCGAAGCTACAACCCATTTGACTCTCCTGAAGTGGATATCATAGTAATGGTGGGTGGTACTCTTCTGGAGACCCCACTTTCCCCTGATGACATTTTGCTGCTGGTAAGATACCCACCAGCAGTGCATTCACTAAAAAATAATCTGAAAATGTAATCACAGGCAGAGCACCTCTGGTGTTACCAGGCTTTATCAAAGTGATCAGCAGGG
>NW_006205051.1:3991-13027 GCF_000334495.1 Tupaia belangeri chinensis
TATGTGGGAGTCCAGCACCTTAACCACCAAGCCACCTGCTGGCTTCTCCATTGAATTTAATTGTCCTCAAGTTACCTTATTAGTAACTTGGTAGTACATATTGTACTGTCTTGGTAACTTTACGGTTTAATTACTTACATGTTAATAATTTTATATTAAAAAAAATAATAATTTTATATAGTAATATATATTTTTTATTTAGATTTTTACATTTTATTGTTATACTAGATTAGATCAAACACAGATTTTTTTTCAGAGAAATATTTTTACTATAGATACTGTTGCATATTTTAAAGTCTGTTTACAAATGAAACTAAGGCTTTTATTGGGTTGTCAAAAAAGTCATGATGCATTTTTGCATAGAAAAACAAAAAAAATACATCATGGCTTTTCCTACAACCCAATATATTTGACTTACAAACTTTTACAAGCTTTGAAAATTTGGCAATAATCTTGGAATAAAAATGGTTATTAAAATTCTTCTAAAAGAAATAAAGTTTTGCTTTCTGGGCCATGTGTCATTCTTTGTGGCAATTAAGTACAGAACATACTCCTTTTTAGGAAGTAAATCCCAAAAAAGGAATAGTCCTTTTTAGGTATGAAGAGAAAGTGGTAGAAGTTGTGCCAAAAGTCTGAAAAACAAAAGTTCATCGCAACAATACTTAAAAAGAAAAAAGTTGCTTTCTGAGACTTAGAAAACCTCTTCCATCAATCATGCCACTGGCTGAGACGGGTTCAATCTTTGTGAAAGATTTAAAAGCAACTAACATGGGACCAGCAGATGGCATAATGGCTATGTCTCTTGACTCCAATGTAGTCGGCCGTGGTTCGAGTCCTAGACCCGGTGGCTTAAACTCATGCTGGGCACGTGCGTGTGTGTGCCCAAGATCTGAGAGGAGATCATGCCCAGTGTGAGTTTCAAGTTGCCAGGTCCAGGACTCAAACCACGGTCAACCACATGGAAGTCCAACATCTCAAGCACTACACCACCTGCTGACTCCCAGTATTTTTTAAAAGCATTTATACAGTGTGTTAATTTGCATGATTGTGTTAACTAAGCATCATCCACTCCACGCCAACCCAGTATAACCTCAATTAATTCAACAGGAGCAGGTGGCTTAATTTGTACATTATTCACATTTGCTAATAAACAAGCAATTTGGGTGTTAGCTAGAATTTTCTCTCGGAGTCAGAGCCAAGGTGTTCGCTCAGGATCTGGCTGAGGGAAGTTCATAGTGTATGTTCTCCTCACCACGGACAGCAGCGCTGAGCCCCTCTTCAGGCTTCTCCTACTGGGGAACCTGGCTGGGATTCCTCAAGCTCTCTACGTCCCTGTTCCCCAGCACCGACCCTGGCCCGGAGGCCCACAGCCTGTTCCACTCTGCAGGTTCACCGCAAAGGGGCTCTTTGCTCCCAGCTGGGCCTGGCTCTGCCTAGTAACTGGGCTTTGCAGTGCTGAAACTCCTCACCTAGAGTCCCAGTTTTCAGGAAATTCTGCCTCTGTCTAATGTCATTTTTCTGCCCGAAGTAGAGCCTCCTGCTCTGGGTCTTTCTTTTTTTTCTTTTTGGAGAGGTTTTTGCTATAGGGTGCGTGTGCTCTGCATGCATGAGTTTAAGCCACCGGGTCCGGGACTCAAACCGTGGTCGACTACATGGGAGTTCAGCGACATAGCCATTACGCCAACTGCTGGTCCCATCTGGGCCTTTCTGAAACAGACATACCATTCAGAACTTTGTCCAGGCTGCCTGCTGTCCGGCTTCCCAGGACTGTCCACCTGCCATTGACGGAGCCCCTAAGGCATTTTGCTCACCTGTCGAGGACAAGAAGAGCAACAACAGTAATAATAGTGACATTTATTGCAGTGTGTCAGGGACTTTGCAGGAGTTGCCGTTAATCATCACACGATTGGGTAGATGAGCAAACTATCTTTAAAAAGTTAAGTGTTGGGCCAATCAGCGGCATGGCGGTTAAGGCACCTGGACCCCACATGGCCGACTGTATGATTCAGATCTTGAACCTGGTTGGCTTTAAAAGCATGCTGGGCACATGTGTGTGCATGCCCGAAACCACAAGAGGAGAATGGAGGAGAAGGGATGCAGTGTGGCCATCCCTGGGGCGGGAGAAGTGATTTCTTACTTTCCTTCTTTCTTTCTCTGTCTCTTTCCAACAAACATGTGTGCCCTACAGCAAAAACCAAAAGAATAAAATAAAATAAAATAAAATTTTAAAAGTTAAGGACATTGCCCAGGCCACTCAGCAAGTAGTCTAGAGCTGGCATTCAAGCCCAGGTGGAATCTACCTGGATTCGAGGCCCACATGCATCACGCTCATGTTATTTGCCTTCCATGCCTACGTCTAGTGCCACTGCTTGACCTCCCAGGAGGGCAGGGAGAACGCGCAGGGTCTGGGGGAGCTCAGAGAGCAGCTGCTCCATCCTGGGAGTGAAAGCTAAACCCAGCCAGAGGGAGCAGCCCGAGTGTCAAAGCCAGAGGAGCACGTGATCGGCCAGGTGGTGAGAGTCCTTCTTGCCCTCATGTGGAAGGCTATAAAAGCCAGTGAGATCTGCAGCTATAGCTGGTGCCGCCACACAGAGGACCATAGGAGAGAGGACAAGAGCTCACCTTCCTCTGTGGGCACCCTGCTTGGGGGGCCCAGGAGCCCACCTGTTCCCCCTGCCCTGGGATACCGCAGACTTACTCCTCTCTCCATGTAATCTCTCTCTTTTGAACTAGTTTGCTTGGATTTCTAGCAGCCAAAAACCCCTGACCAGGACCCCTCAAAGTCCTCTAGGCCTTGCCTGTTGGTAGGTCAGGAAGGTTAGCTGACACATAAAATAAGCCTAAGATACACGTAGGGTAATTTATAAGAAAGTAAAGCAGGGCCAGCAGGTGGTATGGTGGTTAAGATGCTGGACTCCCACATGGCAGACCATAGTTCGAATCCCAGACCTAGGAGTTTACTTTCTCACTTTCTCTCTCTCTTCTCTCTCCCTTGTAAGCCCACGTACCCCATAGCAAATTTTTAAAATAATAAGTAAAAATAAATCATTCTTTTTTAAAATTTTTTGTTTGTTCTTGTTTTGTTTTGTTTTTGGAGAGGTTTTTGCACGTGTGTTTGCCAGAAAGACAGAGACAGAGAGACAGAAAGTAAGAAATCACCCCCCAGGGGGGATGGCCATGCCACAATCCCTTCTCCTCCATTCTCCTCTCGGGATCTTGGGCACTCACGCACATGCACCCGGCGTGAGTTTAAGCCGGGACTCAAACCACAGTCAACTACCTGGGAGTCCAGCAGTGTAGCCATTACATCCTCTGCTGGTCCCAATAATTCATTTTTTAAAAGAAGTAAAACATTCCAAGGACCAGGTGGGAACTAACAGCCAACGAGAAGAGATCTGAATGGTGGGGGTGGGGCGGGAGGACTCTTGGGAAAAGACCCTGTGAGTGAGTGTGTAAGGTGCAGGTACAAGCCTCAACTTAAACTTCACATAGCCCACAACACACCTGGACACCCGTCAGGTCCACAGAAAATGACTGCCACGAAGGGGAATGGAAAGCGTCGCCATGTTCCCGCCAACGCGGATGATTCCGGAAAAGGCAGGCATTTTGGAGGCTGCATTATGTAGACTGGCCCTAACCACACTCCGGCAAATGCTCGGCTCTCCACCTCCTTGCCCCCCATGCCGCTCGCTTAAGAGAAGTTAAAACCTCTGTAATTTTGCCACTCCCTTAGTGAGCGGGAGCCAGAGCCATGGCTTTTTCACTCCAGTCAGCCTTTCCTGTAAATGCTTGTCTATTCTCTGAAAGTGTAAGCAGCTGGAGGGATTTTTGCCCCACCATTGCTCCAAGAAAAACTCAATATTTGTTTTTCTCAGATCTTAATGCCTACTCATGGAGATGTTAATGTTGCTTTCTAAAACTGCTGCGGTGTTTTAGAAACACACCATTCTTTCTGGCATGGGTAAAACGTTACATTAGTCAGCATATCCCTCTGCAATGTGTTTCCCTCTGCCCTTCCTGGGCACTCTTTCTGCAGAAGTCTTGGGTCGTTGGAAAAGTTATGACATATTTTTCTGGTTTTCTATGGAAAAGTGCATCATGACTTTTCCAACCACCCAATATAATTTGGGGAGCACTTTTCTAACCAACCACAGAAGGTGCTGCATTATCAGTGTGAGAGGCTGTACCCCTCTGCTCATGGAACCCCATTATAAGACCCAGAGCTGGTCTGGGGGGTAAGTGTTGCTCTAGCCCAGTGATCCCAGAGGGACCCTTGCTTCCTGCTGCCAGTCCCACCCTGGGGGTCTGCCTTGCAAATGCAGGATGCACTCCCACGTGCAGGAAGAACAGCTTTGCATTCTTCTAAGGGTGTTTTGCCCTTCAAGTTGGATTTCTTCTTGGCTAGGGCAAGTTTGCCACTTTGTGTAATGGTATTTGGCTCTTGTTCATACACTTAGAACATCTCTGATCCACAACCAGGGATGTTTAATTTTATTTTAGTTTAAAGAATTTACTAGACCTTGGGACCAGTGGTTGGAGTAATGGCTATGTTGCTGGACTCCTATGTAGTCAACTGCGGTTCAAGTCCCAGACCTGGTGACTTAAACTCACATCGGGCACGTGCCCAAGATCCTGAGAGGAGAATGGAGGAGAAGGGATTGCGGCGTGGCCATCCCCCCGGGGGGTGATTTCTCACTTTCTGTCTCTCTGTCTCTCTCTGTCTTTCTGGCAAGCTCACACACTCTATAGCAGAAGATCTCTCAAAAAAAAAAAAAAAGAAAAAGAAGAAGAAGAATTATTTACTGGACCATCATCCAGTGATAAAATGTAATGAAAGGGTTCTAGGATCACTGGTGGTTAAGACTGTGGTTCGAGTCCCAGACCTGGTGGCTTGAAAATCATACCAGGCATGTGTACATGTGTGCCCAAGGTCCCAATAGCAGAATGGAGAAAAAGGGATTGTGGTGTGGCCATCTCCCTAGAGGGGTGATTTCTCACTTTCTCTCTCTCTATATTTCTTTGTCTCTCTCCTCTCTGGCTAGTATATACGCCCTACGGCAAAACCTAAAAAAAGCAAAAAAATGTTTGAAGACTCTATTGGGGTACCGTATCTCTTTCTCTGTGTCTCTTGCTCATAAAATAAACTTTAAACAATAAGTTTTTAACAATAACATGAATAGACTTTCTATTTGTAGAGCTGTTTTAGATTCAAGCAAACTGATCAGAAGGTACAGAGATATTCCGTGGGCATGCACCATCAGCCCCCGCGGAAGAAGTACATTTGTAACAACTGGAGAACCCAAGGTGGTACATCATCCCCCAAAGCCCATAGTTAACACTGCACTTGCATTTCTTACTGCCAGAGGGTGTATGAGCAAAAAAGAGAGGGACCAGCAGTTAGCGTAATGGCTATGTCACTGGACTCCCACGTAGTCGACCGCGGTTCATGTTCCAGACCCAGTGGCTTAAAACTCACACCAGGCATATGTGCGTGTGTGCCCAAGATCCCGAGAGGAGAATGGAGGAGAAGGGATTGCGGTGTGGCCATCCCCCCGGGGGGTGATTTCTCGCTTTCTGTCTCTCTGTCTCTCTCTGTCTGTCTGGTGAGCACACACGCCCTAAAACTAAAACCTCTCAAAAACAAAAAAAAAAGAGAGAGAAAGGAAGCACTCCCTCCCTGGGCGTGGTCACACCACAATCTTTCTCCTTCCATTTCTCCATTCCCTCAGGATTCAGGGTATATATGAGCATGTGTCCAATGAGGGTTTTGTTGCTGTTGGTGTTGTTTTTTGAGAGAGATTTTTGCTGTAGGGTGCATGTGCTCACCAGAGAGACACAGAAAGCAAGAAATCACCCCCCTGATGGAATGGCCTTGCCGCAGTCCCTCCATTCTCCTCTCGGGATTTTAGGCATGCCTGCACACATGCCCAGCATGAGTTTCAAGATGCCCAATCTGGGGCTCAAACCCTAGTCGACTCTGTGGGCGTCCAGTGCCTTAATCACTATGTCACCTGCTGGTCCCACCCAGTGGCCTAGGCTTTGACCCACAGTTGGCCATTTGGGGGCCAGCTCCCAGTGCAGAGTTTAACCACGATGCTATGGGGCCAGCTCATCACTGACACTGGGATCCACTTCTGGTGTTCCACGTTCGATGGGTTTGGACAATCATACAATGACAAAAATCCATTCGTAGGGTATCATACAGAGCAATTTCCCTGCTCCAAAAGTCCTCTGCTCAAAAAAACTTGCTTTTAATTTTGAAAATGTTAAACTGGGGACCAGCAATTGGCATAATGACTATGTTGCTGGACTCCCACGTAGTCAACCATGGTTCGCTTCCTGGACCTGGTAGCTTAAACTCACATCGGATGCATGTGCATGCAAGCCCAAGATCCCGAGAGGAGAATGGAGGAGAAGGCATTGCAGCATGGCCATCCCCCCGGGGGATGATTTCTCGCTTTCTGTCTCTCTGTCCCTCTCTGACTGTCTGGCGAGCGCACGTGCCCTATAGCAAAACCTCTCAAAAAAAAAAAGAGAAAATGTTAAACTGTTTCTTACATGGACTTTGCGTTTGCTTTTTTATTTTATGCCGTGGGCATGTGTACTAGCCAGAGAGGAGAGAGACAAAGAAATAGAGAGAGAGGGAAAGTGAGAAATCACCCCTGGAGTTTTCACATGGACAGCAGGACTGTTTGGCAGATCTGAGGCATGGCCTCGTAACCTGTTCTAGACCCCTAACCTACCAAAGTGTGAGATCACAAACGTAGGCTGTTGGAACCAGCAGATGGCATAATGGTTATGTGACTGGACTCCCATGTAGTCGACCATGGTTCGAGTCCCGGACCCAACAGCTTAAAACTCATGCTGGGCACATGTGTGTGCATGCCCAAAACCCTGAGAGGAGAATGGAGGAGAAGGGATTTCTGCATGGCCATACCCCCTGGGAGATGATTTGTCTCTCTCTGTCTCTGGTGAGTGAACGTGCCCTATAGCAAAAATCTCTCTCTAAAAAAATGAAATAAATAAATAAATTGTTGTGGCCAAAAGCCACCAACTTTGTGGCCCTTCATTATGCAGCAGCTGAAAACTAATTCAGTTTGCTAATATTGTTTGCTCATTTGCTTTCACACCTATGTTCATATCCCCTGACCCACCAGAGTCGCGCGAACTGCTCTCACCTAAGAACAGAAAATGCATTGTAGAAAATGCTCTAAGATGTGATCTAAATGTTTGTTTCCCCTGCAAAATTCCTATATTGAATCCTAACCCCCCGAGATGACGGTGCAAGGAGGTCGGGTCTTTGGCAAAGCCCTCACAAATGAGATCGGTGCCACGGACACCCAAGCGAGTTCATGTGTCCTTCCCACCAGGCATGGACACACGAACAAGACCACGTGTGAACCAGAAAGCAGGCCTGTCCCCGACACCAAATCTCCTAGTGCCTGCATCTTGGACTCTCCAGCTGCTAGGACTGAGAAACCAATTCTTGTGGTTTGTAAGCTACCCAATGTGTGGTATTTTGTATGGAACCCTGAATAGACCAAGACACTCAACAAACACAAAAGGAAGATGAAGGACGGAAATCACAAACTCACATGTCTCCAGAAATACCTGGGCAATAAGCAGCCTGACCTAAGACAGAATCCAGGAATACGAGTGTTGTAACACCTTCTTCGCCGTCACCTGGCCCAGCCTCTCTCCCATTTTCAGATTAGGAAGCTGAAGCCCAGAGAAGTTACAACCCGTGGGGCCAGCAGTTGGCATAATGGCTATGTTGCTGGACTTCCATGTAGTCGACAGCAGTTCGAGTTCCCGACCCAGTGACTTAAACTCCTCTCCAAGAGGAGACTGAAGGAGAAGGGATTGTGGCGTGGGAGTGATTTCTTGCTTTCTCTCTCTCTGTCTCTGTCTGTCTGGTGAGCACACACGGCCCTATAGCAAAAACCTCTCCAAAAAAAGAAGTTACAAACCATGCCAGGTTTGCATCTCGGTGAACCATGTTCTCCTGTAGCTGGCCTGACCTCATGGGCTCTTGACTTACAGACAACTTCTGCACCTGCTGGAGGGCAGTGTGGGGAGGTTTGAGGAAGTTAGTTTAAAATGACCGCCCCTTTGCCTGAGAATCCATACGTAACCCCTTGACTCTGCCTTACAGTCGAATGGTTATTTTTTTTTAATTAATTTTTTTTCAGAGAGATTTTGGCTATAGGATGTGTATATTTGCCAGAGAGATAGAACATGAGAAATTACCTCCTGGGGGGATGGCCACACCGCAATCCCTTCTCCTCCATTCTCCTCTCCGGATTTTGGGCACACATGCACATGTGCCCAGCGTGAGTTTTAAGCCTCCCAGTGCAGGACTTGAACAGCAGTCAGCTATGTGGGAGTCAGCAACATAACCATTACACCATCTGCTGGTCCCTGGTGTAATCTGACCAGAGAGAGACACAAAGAGAGAGAGAGAAAGTCAGAAAGCATGCCACCAGGTCTGGGATTCAAACCGTGGTCAGCCATGTAGGAGTCCAGTGCCTCAACCATCATGCCAATTGCTGGCCCCTCAAATGGTTATTAATTTAACAATATCTATCTTTCAAGCATCATTGGGGCAGCTGAGATAGCAAGGACATAGGATGCAAGGCCACTGCCTTCAGGGAGTTACAGATCTTCTCCATGACAAAGCTCATTGCTCCCAGGACCAGCAGGTGGCATAATGGCTATGTCGCTGGACTCTCATGTAGTCAACCACAGTTCGAGTCCTGGACCCGGTGGCTTAAACTCATGCCGGGCACGTGTGCGTGCGTGCCCAAGATCCCAAGAGGAGAATAGAGGAGAAAGGATTGCAGCATGGCCATCCCCCCTGGGGGGGGTGATTTCTAACTTTCTGTCTCTCTGTCTCTCTCTCTGTCTTTCTGGAGAGTGCACGTGCCCTATAGCAAAAACTTCTCAAAAAAAAATAAAAAAAGCAAAAACTCACTGCTCCCAATTTAAACAACCACCACCTCAAACAAGCAACATACATTTGATGTATTTTCCTCT
>NW_006205051.1:13096-14971 GCF_000334495.1 Tupaia belangeri chinensis
AGTGCCCCCAGTGGGGTCCTGAGGCCATGATCACCCCCCAGCCTCGACCAGCCCAGATCTTGGGCAGGCATACTCAGGGAGGTCTCTGGACATGAGCCTGGAACCTTCCACGTGGGTCACTGTGGGTCTTGGCTGGACCGCTGACACCCCTCCTCGCTGCTGTTTGGACTACTGTGCAATTTCTGCCTTCTCCTCCCCCCATTCCTGATCTTTTGTTCTGCCTAAAACTACCTTTTAAAATGCAGAGGGCTGGCCCTGTATTGCAGGGATCAAGCACTGTGCAGAGGAAGCCAGATCCCCACAAGGCCAAGCAGGGTTCAAGTCCTGGCTCCAGAGGCTTGGTAAACATGCCAAGAGCATGCACACATGTGCCCAGGATCCTGATAAGATGAAAAAAATAAAGGGAAAAGGATTGTAGCATGACCAAGCCCTGCTGGGGATTCTTTCATTCCCTCTCTCTCTCTCTCTCTCTCTCTCTCTCTTTCTCTCTCACACACACACACCCCTCTCTCTCATGCATGTTTTCTCAGGCATTAAAAAAAGTAATTCAAGATACACAGCAGTAGCAGTCCTGAAGTGGATGTGGCCGTCAGTGTGAGAAGCACAGATCTAAAAACAGGTACCAGACCGTGAGAGGCCAGCCATTATCTCTTGACCATCAACCCAGCTTTGTTTTACCTTCAAAATGTTTACCCTTCTGTTTATAACCATGTCAGGCCCAGCTAGGGTGACACAGGCAGTAGAGCACTCCAGCGTGATAATGGAGCAACATGAAAGGTCTGAGGTTCAGATCCTGGAGCCTCCTGAACACATGTGGGCAGAAGTAGGGGATCACAGCATGGTGGGATTGCCAGGTTTCTCTCTCTCTCTCTCTCTGTCTCTTTCTCTCTTTCTCAATATGTCAGGCCCAGCTGGGGTGACACAGGCAGTAGAGCACCCCTGCGTGATAATGGAGCAACATGAAAGGTCTGAGGTTCAGATTCTGGAGCCTCCTGAACACATGTGGGCAGAAGTAGGGGATCACAGCATGGTGGGATTGCCAGGTTTCTCTCTCTCTCTCTCTCTGTCTCTTTCTCTCTTTCTCAAAATAAATAAATACACTTGAAGAAAAAACCCAAACCTCTCATTTTCAGCTCCTGGTTTCAGACAGAGCCACGCCCTAAGCAACAGTGACAGCTGCCCCCTCTATTATTAACCATCTTCAAGGACAGACGAAGTCTTCCTTGGCCATCTCTCCCCTCCACCCCACCTCAGCACACCAGCTGTCCCTCCTGGTTCCCACATTTCCATCCTAATATCAGCATTTCCTGACCCACCACACTCCAGCCTTGCAATCCTCCTGAACTCTGTCCCCAGCTGCAGATAGTGCCACCATCGTGTCGTGTCAATTCGTCCTGCTAACACAACCGGTCTGTTCCTTGGCTGTCTTGGATCCTGGACTATCACAGTCCCCCCCAGGAGTGGAGATGCCCAACTCCTCCCAACATCACTCTCCCAATCCTCTCCGTCACTGTATGTCCCACCCCCTGGAGCTTCACAGGTAATCCTCCTAAACTCTGTCCCCAGCTGCAGATAGTGCCACCGTGTCGTGTCAATTCGTCCTGCTAACACAACCGGTCTGTTCCTCGGCTGTCTTGGATCCTGGACTATCACAGTTCCCCCAGGAGTGGAGATGCCCAACTCTTCCCAACATCTCTCTCCCAATCCTCTCCGTTACTGTATGTCCCACCCCCTGGAGCTTCACAGGGCCTTCCAGCTCAAGTCTGTATTTCACGATCTTTCCTGTGGCTCTTGCCTCCGTCGGTGGCATGTGAATGAAGCGATGGTCTAATTCCCTACAGACAAGTCACTTCCTCTGGTTCTCCTCCCCCTTCC
>NW_006205051.1:15263-18213 GCF_000334495.1 Tupaia belangeri chinensis
CAGGGGAGTGTGTGTGCATGCCCGAGATCCTGAGAGGGGAATGGAGGAGAAGGGATTGCGGTGTAGCCAACCCCCACCCCCCGGGGGGTGATTTCTCGCTCTCTGTCTCTCTGTCTCTCTCTGTCTTTCTGGTGAGCGCACGCGCCCTATAGCAAAAACCTCTGCAAAATAAATAAATAAATAAAAACTATATATTAACTAAAAAATTTTTTTTGCACCAAAATAAACTTGTACTTTAATTCCGTTTTTTTGATCCAGTTAGATGCTGTGCATGAGGAGCTGGAACCCCCATGGCTGACTGTGTTTTGAATACTGGCCCTGATAACTTGAAAAAAATACATCACCCATGTGTTCCCGTGCCATAAATGCTGATGGGGTAGAGAAATAGAGGGGAAGAGGATCTGGGCATGACCACATCCCATCAGGAGGTACTTTTGAAAAAATACAGCAACCATGTGTTCCCGTGCCACAATGCTGATGGGGTAGAGAAATAGAGGGGAAGAGGATCTGGGCATGACCACATCCCATCAGGAGATACTTGCTCTCATTCTCTCTCTCTCTCTCTCTCTTTCTCTCTCTTTCTCTCTCTTTTAAGCACATGGGCCCTCTTGCAATAAAATAATCATTCCATTTTTCCACAAACTTTTTTAATGGTGGCATGTGCATAATGTGCATGAGTTGGGGGAAAGAGAAGCGCCCTTGACAGGACCTGGTCATTCCATGAGCCCCTGTCCCCAGGTAAGACCCTGGGTGCCCATCTGCACACTAGTGTGTTTTAGGCTCCCTCGGGTATGAACCCACGCTACCGTGTGGCTGCCAGCTTCAGGGCACTTGTCCTACAGCTGCACCAGCCACTGGGCCTCCAAGAACTTTTTGATGTCCCCTCACATGCCTTTTGAAAATGGTCTCCAGCCCTCCAAGGCTTCTTCAAGATCTTTCTTGACAGCCAAGCTAGGTATTTTACAGTTCTGCTAAAAGCCTGCAAGTCTTCCTCATGGTTCTCATGAAAACCAGCGCACCTGACCTCCACGGTGATATCCCTCTTCTATTGGCTGAGACCGTCCTTCTTAGAGACCACCCTTCTTTTAGGCTGAGACTGTCCTTCTTAGGCTGAGACTGCCCTTCTTAGGCTGGCTGATGGTTGCTCGCTTGTCCCCCCTGCAGTCAGGCTTTGGTGGAGTTCCAGAGGACTCTGTGTGGTCCACTAGCTCATTTCACACCCCATGTTTAAATTCTGTCTTGGGAAAAGATGGAGAATGCTGGAAATAACCATTGGAGCTTGTTTCTGTTGATCTGAAGTCACACCAAAGTTTCACGCAGCTATCTCTGATGGTCCAGTGCCATGTCGCCATGAGTGGTGCGGCCAGAGTGTTTCCGAGTGTGATGGGAGAGACCGCAGCTGGAAACCTCTCCTTAGTCCTGCCTGAAGGAACAGAAAGTGACCTGTCTGGGAAACGCCTCACAGAGGCTGTGGGTTTGCCTGCGTGCCACACCCACCAGTTGTTTCTGCCTTAATGGTGCAAAGTGGGGGGAAGGGGAGGGTCAGATGCCTTGAAGCTAATGGCCCCTTGTGACCAAAGCTCACATGTCCACCTCCCAAAGGAAGGGGCAAGGGTTAAAATGTGCTGAGACTTGTGGAAAGAAATGTGCACTCACACGTAGGTTGCAGCAAATGCTGTGATACTCAAACGCTTTCATCATTTGAGGCCTATTTAGAAAATCACCCATTACTAGGCCTGACAAAGAGAAGGAAGTCATCCCTGATTTGGGCAAGATTGACGCAGGAGGGCCATGGGAGCTGGAGGGGCGAATGTGCTCACTCGCTCTCTCTCTCTCTCTCTCTTCCCGCCTGGCTCCTGACTCAGGCTTTACGCTACTCCTGCCTCTGCTCTCCCAAAGCAAGTGTCAGCTCTGCTGTGGCCAGACTGGGGAGGGAGACACTCAGTCCCTGGGCTCTGCAAGGGGAGCCCGTGGATCAGGGCCACCCAGCCTCCTTGCTCTGCCAGGCTGGCGTCAGCCGTGGGTGGTGAGCTTGCTCCTGGCCTTGAAGGAGGAAGGGAGCTCACGGCACTGTGCACAGCTGCCCGCCAGGCACCAGCAGTCCGCCAGGGTGCCACCCCCAGAGGAGCATTCCAGCTTACTGCGGAACACTCTCCTATCACTCCGAGAGCCTGCATGATGGTGGGCAAAGGAGCCCCGGGTCCCTGGGTGTGTCTGAGCAGGTGCTGCACAATCTTCTCCCCGACTCCCAGATGAGTTACAATTTCTAAAACCTCGTCTTGCTGAGAACGGCCGGCCTCTCTGTCCCAGAACCCGTTGTCCCCATAATCCTGCAATCAGATGGCTTTCACCAAGTCTCCCACCCCAGGTTCGGTCCTGACCCAGGCCCTAGAACAAATGCAGATCTCAGGCGAGTGGGATTTTGAGAGCTCAGACTCAGCACTCTGGGATTTTAGCAGCAAAGCCGTGAGGTTGGACAAGACTCAAGAACCCAAACACAACCTGAGGTCAAGCCATCCTGAGGAGCCCAGTCCTGGGCTTGGCATCCTAGTCTCCTTTCTCTCAGATCTTCTGCACCAGAACCTGTGCAGGGAGGGGGAAGAGAGGTACTTTCAATTCACCTGGGTGTCCTGACCTTCCCAGGCCAGGGGGGGCGTCGAGAACTAAAACTGAGTCCACACATGCACTTAGACAAGAACTCTCTCTCTCTCTCTCTGTCTCTCTCTCTCTTTCACACACACACACACACACACACACACACACCAAGCCTACTTCGGCCCCGACTCACAAAAATGTCAATGAGGGTCCACAAACCCACCCGCCAACGCTGACCTTGCCCTGAATTCCAGAGGTGAATGGTTGAGCCCAGTGGCCAGAAGGCCATGCCGAGGGTGGCAGCCAGAGCCAGCACAATCCCACGGCCCAGGATGGAGGCGTCAGAGAATCCTTG
>NW_006205051.1:18258-21123 GCF_000334495.1 Tupaia belangeri chinensis
ACCCTACAGGAAGCAGCGGCTTCCGGCTCTACTCCCAGGCAGCCCCCAGCCATTAAAGGCACAGCCGGCTGTGGCCGGCTCCCCACAGAATAACCTGCCTGCAATCCCAGGCCCTGAAACTAAATTCAGGACGAGAGGTCTCGGCTAGACCATTCCTGACAACCAAGGGATAGTGATACAAATTTTTATATTCCATGAGGAACATGTGCCCAGGCAAAAAAAACTGGAGGCCTAACTATAATACATCAATGTGGCTATTTTGGGCAATGGGAATCCAGGTGCTTTTTATTTTTTTCCCTGCCTTTCTGCATATCTCAAATTCTCTGCCATGAATATGGATTACTGCTATAATCCATTAAAGGTTAGTTTTAAAATGCATATGGGATGATGGCTTTATGGCAGTCATTTTGCAATCAGACCCTATTTTGCTAACATGTGGAATTCTCATTTTTCTGTTCTTCCTTGATGCTGTTCCCAGCGCTGTTTTTACTGCCCTACTTTTAGGGCCGTGATAAACCAGTTGTCCCCTTCAGCAGACATGCTGGGAGGGAGGGGTCAAGTGACATGTGCCCACAAACGAGGATGTAAACCACGCCAAGGAACTAAGAGCCTCTCCCTGACTCCCTGAGCATGGCCTCAGCAGGTTTCTTGGCCTCTGGGCTCTGTTTCCTCCACCAGGGCCGTGTCCCTTCTTTTCTGATAAGCCCAATCGTGTATTTTCTCCCATTTCTCTAACATTCTGTTCCTGCAGGAAAGCTGACACAAGTCAGTTCATTCATTCATTCATTTACAAAACAGGTGTTGAGCGCCCCCTACACACCCCGCGCCGTGCTCCTGCTGGAGACAGCTGTGAACAAGGCTTAGTCCCTGACCTCCTCCAGGTTAGCACCGGTCTCCCAAGCTGCGTGCTGTGGCAGGGTCACAGGCAAGCCAGAGGGTGAACTACCAGCCCTGGGGGACCGGCTGCAGCAGCTTGCTCAGTTTACCTCGATGTGCCATCAGATTTGAACGTTTTCAGTGGGACGATGCCCTGCAGAGACTGGGGAGCAGGGATACCCCCCCAGTGATTCTCACAGCGCTAGCTCACACTATTACAGCACAGAGTATCCCGTTAGGTCGTCGGGAAAGTCGTGACGTACTTCCCTATGCAAAAGTGCATCGTGACTTCCCGACAACCCCATGTAGCCATATGTCATGTAGGCCGAGGGTCTCAAAAACGTCATGGAAAACGCACGCTATGAAAAAATGATGCATTTATGCACGGATGTTGGTATTTTTTTCCACCCATGTAAATTCGTACTTCAGTTTTCCCATGAATTTCTTTTTTTAAACTTCCTGTAGTCACCAGAGAGAGACAGAGAGAGAGAAAGTGAGAAAGAAAGCTGCCAGGCCCGGTACTCAAACCATGGTCAGCCATGTGGGCGGTCAGTGCCCTCGCCACACACTACCTCTGGCCTCTCTATGATTTTTATTTTTATTTTTTTATTTATTTTTTTTTTTGCTATAGGGTGCATGCACTGACCAGAGAAAGAGAGAGGGAAAGTGAGAAAGCATCGTCCTGGGGACGGCCACACTGCAACCCCTTCTCCTCCATTCTCCTCTTGGATTTCAGGCATATCTGCACGTGCAGCCAGCATGCTTTTTAAGCTGCTGGGGCCAGGACTCAAACTGCACAGTCGTATGAGATCCAACCACCTGAACCACCACACAGCTGGCTGGCCCCCCATGAACTTGTTATTGCCCCCCCCCGTGTCCATACATGCGTGCATGTGAACTACACAGCATCCCGATTATCTGAGCAAGCTGGTGTTATCGACACTTACTGACGACTGCCCTTGTCTGAGGACCTGTATATGTGTCATCTCATTCATTCCTCACAAATGCCTTATTTTATAGCTCTATCATTATCTCCATTTAGCAGATGAGAAAACAGGGTCAGTAAGAAACTTCCCTTAAGGTCACCAATCCAGAAAGCCTGACTCAGAGTCATACAAACTACAGCGAAGCCCGATTACCGACACTGAAAATGCTCTGTGAGTGTGGGCTGGGGTAGTCCTGGAACAATGGAGAAAGCATGGTGGAATACTAGCCTAGTCTCTGGGACCCAGAGGAGTTCCTAGAAGAGACAAAGCCTAAGCTCTATCTGAAGAAGATTGGAGGTAAGGAAGGTAGGCTTAAGAAGGTTCCAGATGGAGAGATCCACTCTAAGTCAAGAAAAGGAAGACTGCTTCCTGAGAAAAGTATTCTTATAGCAGCTCAAATATGTCTGCATCTCACTTAGACTTTTTGTCCAGGTCAGTGGAAAGCCATTGAAAGTTGTAAGAAGGGAAACAGCAGGGCCAGCAGGTGGCGTGTGGTTAAGGTGCTGGACTCTCACATGGCCTACTGAAATTTGAGTCCTGAACCTGATGCTTGTTTTCTCACTTTCCTGCTGGCTCTCTCTCATCACATTAAAATAATAATAAATAAAATAAATCATTCTTTAAAAAAAAAAAAGAAGAAGGGAAACAGCATAATCAGACTTGCTTTTAGAGAGCTCCTCTAGAGCCCCGATAGAGAGAATGGGTAGGAAGGAACAAGATTGCTGTTGTGGAGGTCGGGGGTCCCCACATCTCCATGGTTCAGAGAGGGGCAGAAGCTCCACCTGGGGCAGAGCTTTTGCATTTCCTCTGTGGCTTGGTTTGAGGACTAGGCCACGCTGGCTTGTACTTGCTTGGGCAATGCCTCACAGTCGTTGCAGTGGAGACATTTCTGTTTCTATATATATCTGGTCTCAACTAGACTGCAAGCTCCCTGGGGATAGGGACCACTTTTTTTTTTTTTTTTTTTTTTTTTTGGGGGGGAGAGAGGAGTTTTTTTTGCTAT
>NW_006205051.1:21317-38661 GCF_000334495.1 Tupaia belangeri chinensis
GAGTCCAGCGACATAGCCATTATGCCAACTGCTGGTCCTGGGACCACTTTAGACAAACATACCCGGTAGAGCTCGCACAGTCCTGGGCTCCGAGATGAGCTATCACCCTGTTTTGAATAAATAAATGATCGTATTTGTTATCTTATTAACCTTACCATCAAGCAGTTTCATCATTTCAATGCATCTTGCTAAAATCAAAGGCTTTTTTTCTAGTTCTTTCCTTTGGGTTTATATGCAATTTTAAGCAGAGCAAAGCTAGGTAACTAATCTGTGTAACATGCCCTGGTAACACAGAGCAAAGGATTGCTAGCGACCATTAATTCCATGCAGATAAATGTGTGCATGTGTGCATTTACTGCTCCGTGTCTGTGCGCGCAGGACACCACGAGACACGTTCTTCTCACCTAGATTCGCATCAAAGCTGGATTTAGCTTCTTAAAGTCCGTTTTCCTCTTCTTTTAGACCTTCTGAAGGATTCATGCACCAAATAACTAAATTATGTCTTCGTAGCTAAACAAATTATGCAAAATTATACGCCATGAATATTTTATAATTCGAAACCCTGAAGCCAGACTCCAGACAGTTTTATGTCTGCAGCAACCCGTATCATACCCAGATGAATTCAGCTAAAGACAAACGACTTCTTTCTAAAACTGGACTTTTTATTATTGTGTGTGTGTGTGTGTGTGTGAACTTTTTATTATTTTGTGTGTGTGTGTTTCATTTTTCTTTAAGGTGGTCTCAAAGGTTTTATTGTAAGTAGGTTATGCTTTAAGGCGGTCTCAAAGGTTTTATTGTAAGTAGGTTATGATGGTAAATGCACTCCACCTTCCTCTTAGCTGGCTAAACTGAGAGATTGTGCCTAGCATAACTTAACTCTCCAGATAGGTACAAAATTGTTTAAAATAAGGAACGACCCAACGCTAAGATGCCTACTACAGATACCCCACGAGTAAACAGCTCAGCTGTCCCCAGTTCACCCAGTTTCACACATTTCTCTGTCTTCGAACTTGTCTGACGCTGCAATGGCTTGCAAAATACATTTTTCTAAATCATGAGGTTTGAGTCACCCAGGGGTGAGAAAGAGAGTGGCAGTTGCGTGTGATCGCAGCATTAAGGAAGACCTGAACTGCTTGTGCGTTACGGCCAGCTCCTTCCTCCTCCTCCTTTCTCAATCACCTCTGCTAGTTTTGATTCTCCCCTTCTGGTTGTAAAAGAAAGAATTACCCTTCAGTGGCTCATGGCTACGTTCTCAAAGAGACCAGCAGAAGAAAACGGTGAACCCTGGAGTTAATAAGGCTCCGCTGGCCCCTTTCCTCGCTCCCGGGATGTGAAGTCCTGCGGGTTAACGCTTCGAACTGAGCAACCTCAAAAGGGCCAGGAATCAGAGGCGGCAGAGTGGATCGGTGTCCTGGCCTCCTTGGACTGCAGGAGGCTTGGGGAGGAGCCGAGCAGAACAGGGAAACGTCACCCGCATCCAGCCAGAGGGGAACGAGAAATGCCCAGAAATGGAACCAGGTGATTTTATTGGGATGGTAGGGATTTAGGGAGGCTATTAGTTCTTTAAAAAATTAAGTAAATAAAATCTGTTTGTCTTACAATGTCATCTGCACAATAAATAAATCCATTTTCTTTGGAAAAAGGTACTATTGTGCTACTCGTGGTAGGACAATAGGCGTCATGGGCACCTTCTCTGTCTCAGCGGCAAGCTGAGATCCCAGAGATAACATTCCCATCTTTTTTCCCAGTAAAGGACAAAGGGGGAAAAAAGGAAAAAGACTTGTTAGTCAGAGATCCCTGGGCGAACTCCCGACTGCCCCCTGTGATGGCCTGATTGTGGGCCTGAGCCCCAGAAGGTGTCCAGGAGCAGGCCACACCGGAGGTTGGCAACCACCCATGCAGGGGAGTTATCTCACCTCCCTGTCAAGCCCACCCCCCCAAGCTCAACGTCATGAAGAAGGGGTGGGAGCTGCTGTGGGTTCAGGGGAAGAACGCAGGGGCCAGAGGTGTGGGGAACTCTCCTGGTCCTGCTACTTACTCTTTGCACCGTTAACTGGTTACATAAGCCTAGCTGGGCCTCAGTGTTTGCATCTTTAAAATGGCCAACTGTGGTTCGAGTCCCAGGCCTGGCAGCTTAAAACTCATGCCAGGCACATGTGCATGGGTGCTCAAAACCCCAGGAGTACAATGGAGGAGAAGCGATTGTGGCGTGGCCATCCCCCCGGGGGGTGATTTCTCCTTTCCTCTCTCTCTCTCTCCCCCTCTCCCTCTCTCTCTCTCCAGCGAGCATACACACCCTATAGCAAAAACCTTAAAAATAAAAACCGGCTCTAGTTCTCCACGCAGCTTCCCAGCGCTCATGAGATAGGAGGGAACGATGACCTGGAATCACTGAGGTGGAGCCACTGCACAGCAGACGCCATCAGCACCATCTTCGCTGTTCTTCCATCGTGGCCCTCTTGTCCCCTCCCCATGACACAGCCACCCACTGCCATCTTCTCTTCTCTCTCCCTCCCACCTCTCTCTCTCCCCCCAGTTTCAGAAACTGGCTCAGAAAGGGAGTTCACAGAAACCGACGGAGTACAGGGCATGCCCCCCCAAAATCTGCCCCCTTGGGGTCTCTGTCACCTTCTCCTGCCTTTCTGAGTAAGAGTTGTCGTAGAAGAGTTCTCTGCTCCGCCCACACTGACCCCAGATCGTTAGACCCTCATGTGGCAAGTGTCCTGCCCATAGCCCAGGGAAGGACTGTCTTACGGAAGGTCAGGGAGGAGCTGAACAGACTCAGCCCCTAGTAAATACAGACTAATGGTGAAAATGAGTGATAATGAATACAACTATTCACTTCTTTCATCAAACTTGGTATAATAACAGTTTTCCCTCGGCCTTCGGGTATTCATTTCCAATGCTCCTGGGCCACATGAAACACTGGTTAAATACATTTGCTATTGGGGCCGGCAGGTGGCGTGGTGGTTAAGGGCACTGGACTCCCACACAGACAACCATGGTTCGAGTCCCGGACCTGGTGGCTTGTTTTCACCTTTCTCACTTTCTCTCTCTCTCTCCTCTCTCCTTTTCTCTCTGTCCCTCTCTGGTCAAATTAAAAATAAATAAGTAAAGAGAAATAAAATAGTTTTCTAAAAAATTAAAAGAAATAAAAGAAAAACTTAATAAATACATTTGCTATGCTTTTCTCTTGTTACCTCTGTCCTTGTTACTGGGATGTTTTCCATGAGCATTGATGGTGAGGAAAAGATACCACTTTTTCCCTCTACAACGCCTTCATACTTAAGAATGAGTATCTCGGGCCAATCTGTGGCATGATGGTTAAGATAGCTGGTTCTCACATGGCCAACTACATGGTTCAAATCCTGGACCCAGCAGCTTGAAAAATCATACAGAGCATGAGCCTGTGTGTGCCCAAAATTCTGACAGGAGAAGAGAGGGAGGAGAAGGGATTGCAATTGCAGAGTGACTATTCCATGTGGGGGGTTCTCTCTCATTTTCTCTCTGGGTAGCGCACACACCCTGTGGCAAGCTAAAAAAAAAAAAAAAGAAAAGGATGAATATCTAATAAATTTTCCTTTTCTATGAATATTTGCATTTGAATTGGGGATTCAAACAAAATTATTCTAACAAAATTATTCTGATTTTAAATCTCAGCAAGCTAATGAAAGAAGTGTTTGTTCTAGTTCATTTTGTTTGTTTGCAAGAAGAAATAAAAAGGCATCCTTCTGTGGATCCTTAAATTGCAAATAAGTATCTCTTTAAACAGCCAGCTGAGCCTCTGCAATTACCCACCAGTTTACAGAAAACACAGAGGACAGAGGAACATGAGGAATGGCACCAAGGAAATGCTACCAGTGAAACCTGGGCTGTGAGATCTTCTATAGGATAAATACTATTTTTATAAATTAATTGTAAAAGAGAAATGTTGGGAGTACCTGTAGATTAAGAGATGTAAAATTCTGTTTAATTAACCACAAAGTATGTTCCTTTGCTGAACCTTAACTAAAATTAACAAATTGTGAAAGGGAAAATGATAACATTTATGAGACAATTGAAAAGTTAATATTGGGACCAGCAGTTAGCGTAATGGCTATGTCGCTGGACTCCCACATAATTGACTGCAGTTCGAGTCCTGGACCTGGTGGCTTAAACTCACACCGGGCGTGTGTGCGTGTGTGCCCAAGATCCTGAGAGGAGAATGGAGGAGAAGGGATTGCAGCGTGACCATCCTCCCTGGAGGGTGATTTCTCGCTTTCTGTCTCTCTGTCTCTCTCTGTCTGTCTGGCGAGCGCACGTGCCCTATAGCAAAAAAAAAAAAAAAACTCTCCAAAAAAAAAATAATATCAACTTAATTTGACATCTGACAATTTTAAGGATAACTGTCTATTTTATTTTAAGTGTGATTTAAAAAAAAAAAAAGAGTCCTTATTTAGGTATACAACTGATATATTAGGTCACTGGTAAACTCATGATTTTTCTGTTTTTTTTTTTCCTATGCAAATATGCATCATGACTTTCCAGACAACCCAATATTGATAAGAAAATGATTTGTGTGGGCCAGAGGGTGGTGCGGTGGTTAAGGCGAAAGATTCCCACATGGCCAACCTCAATTCAAATCCTGGACATAGAGCTCACTTTTTCACATTCTCTCTCTTTCTCTGTCTTTCTCTGCATGCCCTATAACCAATGTAAAATGTTATAATAATGATGATAAATAAAATGCAATAAATAATTCTAGAAATAAAAAGAGTTATTATATAATAAAATGATCTGTGATGGTTAGTTTTATGTGTCATCTCGGCTAAGCTTTGGTATCCAGTTCTTTGGTCAAAGACCAGTCTAGATGTTACTGTGAAGGTGTTTTTTGGATTAACTTTTAAATCAGTAGGTTTTGAGTAAAGCCAGTCACCCTTTATAATGTGGGTAGGTCTCATCGGACCAATTGCAGGCTTTAAGGGCAGAGACTCATTTCCAGAGGAAACAATTCTACCTACAGATTACAACAAAGAAACGCTGTCTAGAATCCAGGCACTGCTGCTAGGCAGGCTGAGGCCACATGGGAGGCCAGAGTCTGATGCAGTGGGACACCTGTAGCCCCAGCTACTGAGGATGCTGGGACAGGAGGATCATGAGCTCATGGCCAGCATGGGCAACATGGAGAAGTTTGTCTAAAACACCATGCCAAACACATACCACCAACGCCCAAAAAAAAAAAAAAAAAAAAAAAGGAAAGAATAAAAAAAAAAAGGTTCCCCCGGGTAGATAGATAGATAGATAGATAGATAGATAGATAGATAGATAGATAGATAGATAGATAGATAGATAGATAGATAGATAGATAGATAGATAGATAGATAGATAGATAGATAGATAGATAGATAGATAGATAGATAGATAGATAGATAGATAGATAGATAGATAGATAGATAGATAGATAGATAGATAGATAGATAGATAGATAGATAGATAGATAGATAGATAGATAGATAGATAGATAGATAGATAGATAGATAGATAGATAGATAGATAGATAGATAGATAGATAGATAGATAGATAGATAGATAGATAGATAGATAGATAGATAGATAGATAGATAGATAGATAGATAGATAGATAGATAGATAGATAGATAGATAGATAGATAGATAGATAGATAGATAGATAGATAGATATAGATAGATGACAGATCCAATTGATTCTATTTTCTTTTGGAACCCAGACTTCTGTCTGAGATTGGCTTGTTTCAAAATAAGACAAGTAGGCACCAGCAGATGGAATAATGATTATGCCACTGGACTCCCACATGGCCAACCACTGTTCAAGGTCCAGACCCTGTGGCTTGAAATTCACACTGGGCATGTGTGAGGGCGTGTGTGCCCAAAATCCCAAGACGATAATGGAGGAGGGATTGTGGCATGGCCATCCCCCGAGGGGTGATTTCTCACTGTCTCTCTGTCTTTCTCTGTCTCTCTGGAAAGCACACATTCCTTGTAACAAAAATCTCTCTTAAAAAAATAACTAAATAAATAAATAAGAGAAGTGGTGGGGAGTGGACTGGCAGGTCTGTGGGGCCAGACTGAGCATGGATTAATGATTACTGGGGCTAGATGACAGGTACTCTAAAAAAATAGAATAATATATCGTTTTATATATATCCAAAAATATTCACTATAAAATTTTTAAAAAGTTATCAAGATCCATGTAATTTTCCCCCGATTCATTTTCAAGGCTAAGGTTGCATAAGCAGAAGTTTAACTGGGCTCTGTCCAGAGTCTGTATGCCTCCCCGCCCCCTCTCTGCTGCCTGGTGCAGCTCAGCTCCTGCATGGTCAGGCCCAGCATCACCCCGGGGCCGGTTCCCCCACAAGGCTGCCTCGGAGGGCCTCCTGGGGCAGCTTTCAGGAGCAAAGGCCGCTGGGCTTTAGCCAGGGCTTGGAGGACTTGGTTAGAGGAGGGACCTGAGACCCAGAATAAGGGCTCCCTGCTTGTGACTCTGCTCCTATGAGAGTAGAACTGGTTCCAGAATCTTCTCTTAACTTCCACCCAGTGCTGGCTGCAAATAGGAGGGACCTTCAAGTTCTTGGAGAACGGAACCGAAGTACAAGTATATTTTGGTGCAGGACTTTTTGAAATCCGTGCATCATTTTTTCATAATATGCATTTTCCTGAATGTTCCAAAGACCTCTTGTAGTCTGTGCCCCTGGAAAGATGAACTGATTATGGTTCTCAGAGGACAGAAGCCAAAGGCTCTCCTCTCCGGAGGCTTTTCTTGTCTTTCCCCAACCTGTCCCCACAAACAGTAGGACCAGCCCTCCTTCTGGGAGTGAAGAAAGAGCCCCTCCTTTCTTTTTAATTTTTTAACTTTATTCATGATAGAGCATGCATGTGCATGACAGAGAGAGAGAGAAATAATGAGATGGAGAAATACCCTCAACAGAGTCTCATATAATAACCCTAGGAGCCCTTTTCCTCCAGCCTCCAGTTCCTCAGGATCCTGGGTGCCAAGCTGTGTTCCCCAAGGATTTTCAGTCCAGCCTGGAGACTCAAACCCGGGGTCGGCCATGGAGCTCCCAGCACTGCAGTTGGGCTTGCTACCAAATGTGCCACTGTGCCAGACCCTCTTTCTTTCTTCCTTCATTTCTTCTCTTCTCTTTTAAGTTGCCAGAGGGTGTGTGTTCATACCTGCTGGCGAGAGAGAGAGAGAGAGAGAGAAAGAGAAACACTCCCCCTCCCATGGGGTATGGCCACTCTGCAATCCTTTTCCCTCCATTTCTCTATCCCATCAGGATTTGAGGCTCACGGGCACACACACCTGGAGGATTTTTCAAGCCTCTGGGACCAGAACTGAAACCACAGATAGCCATGTGGGATCTGGCTCCCTGTGCACGGGCCTTCACCACTGCGCTACAGGGCCGGCCTACCCTTCTTTTTTAGTGAGCTGTTTTCAGGCATAGTACAGATGATAAGTAATAATGGCAGGAGAAACATTCCGTGAATTTGCCATCCGGCTTTGAACATTAAACATTCCATGGGACCAGCAGATGGTGTAATGATTACGTCACTGGACTCCCATGTAGCCAACCGCAGTTCAAGTACTAGACCCAGTAGCATCAACTCACACCAGGCACGTGTGTGGGCTAAGAACAGAATGGAGAAGGGATTGCGGTGTGACCATCCCCCCTTAGAAGGTGACTTCTCGCTTTCGGTATCCCTCTCCCTCTCTCTCCCTCTCTCTCTCTCTCTCTCTGTCTCGTACAAACGCTCTATAGAAAATTCTCTTTAAAAAAAAATTTAAGCATTACAGGGGTCAGCAAGTAGCATGGTGGTTAATGTCTTAGACACTCACATGGCCAACTGCATTTCGAGTCCCAGACCCAGCAGCTTGAAAATCACACCTCAGGCACATGTGTACGCATGCCCAAAATCCAGGAGGAGAATGGAGGAGAAGGGTTTGCAATATAGCCATCCACCCAGGGGTGGTTTCCTTCTCTCTGTCTCTCTCCAGAAATACACATGTTCTACAGGGGAAAAAAAAATTTAATTTAAATTTAAAAAAAGTAAACACTACTAACTCAACTCAGAACACCTGGCCTTCCTCAGATTCGCTCCCTCACCCCCTCCCCAGAGACAACTGCTCTCCTAAACGTCATGTACGACACTATCATAAATTTTCTTTCCTTTGTTAAAAAGAAGAAAGTAGATACATTGAGTTTTTATCACTATGGGTTTTTATGTTTGCACTAATATATATATATATGCTACCCATAAACAACATACAACATAATTATCATTGTGTTTTAAATTTTTGCAACTGTATTATAGTCGTTATCCTGTACAACTTGCTTTTTGAGTACAGCAATATGTTTTTAAGATTTATGAGCCAGGCCAAGCCACAGTACACAAGTGAGAAGGCACCGCCACGAGGTAGCTGAGGCCCCGCGGGAGGCCAGGCCAGGTTCCCAGCTCAATCTAAACAGGCCAGATGTGGTACAATGAGACCGCGGTCCTGGCTCCCTGGGAGGCTGGGGCAGGAGGATCACAACACAGTGAAACCCATCAGAACTACCAGCCTCTAAGGGCCAGCAGGGGGCATAGTGAGCAATGTGTTGGACTCCCACATGGCTGACCATGGTTCAAGCCCTGGACCCGACAGCTTAAAACTTATGCTGGGGTGTATGTGTGTGTGCATGCCCAAGATCCCAAGAAGAGAATGGAGGAGAAGGGATTGCAGCATGGACATCTCCCCTGGGGGGGGGTGATTTCTCACTTTCTGTCTCTCTCAGGCGAACTTACACACCCTATAGCAAAACTCTCTCTTAAAAAACAAAAACAAAAACACTCTCTTTTTTTCTCTCTCTTTCTCCTCCTTCTTCCTATGCTCTTTCTCTCTCAAAAGGGGGGGAGGGTGGCAGCACTAGCACGTGCCTATCACCCTGGCTGGCTGAGGCTGGGGGTAGAGCGTGGTGGGAAGGCCCGCCGGGGTCTCTTTCTCTTTATTTATTTATCTCTTTTAGGAAGAGATAAATTGTTAAACAACAACAAAGATTTGTCCTTATTGGTATGAGAGAGCTTTGAAAAGTTTATGGAGGAGACGGAATGTAAGTTTGTCTTGGTGCAAACAAGTTCTGAAATCTGTACCCCAAGTGTGTAATAATATGTATCGTCTGGGAGCTCTCTGAAGATACCACCTGCGTGTAAGTTTCTCTCACTCATGTCTCCACTGCTAAACTGCATTCCATTGTATGAACGGACCCATTTCTTCTATGGTGGACGTTTAGGTTGTTTCCAATCTTCCTTTTCGTAGAAACGGGAGGAGTGACCATTCTTGCAGTGTCCCGGGCACAGCTGAGAGCCTTTCTTTAGGCCTCTTTTTCTTTCCTTCCTTTGTTTGGTCCAAGAATTATTTAATTTTCTTTATTTTTATTTTTATTTGAATATGACCAGAGAGAGGCAGAGAGAGAGAGAAAGTGAGAAAGTAAACTTCCAGGTCCGGGACTCATACCACTGTCTGCCATGTGAGAATCCAGTGCCTTAACCACCACACCCCAAAGCCTCTTTTTCATTGTTTCCCCTTGGGTCTTGACTCCATCAAGCTCCTGGGTGAGCCCCTACTGCACTGGCTGCCATCTTTTACTGGGTCAAGTACGTGCGCTCTGAGCCCCGGGCCAAGTAAGCACAGGGCAGGTTAATAAATCCAGCAAGGCTCCCTCCAAGCATTTCCTCCTCGGATCTTACTTTAAGAATCAGGTTTGGGAACCAGCAATTAGTGTAATGGCTATGTCGCTGGACTCCCATGTAGTCAACCGTGGTTCGCGTCCCGGACCCGGTGGCTTAAAACTCACGCTGGGCGCGTATGCGTGCGTGCCCAAGATCCCGAGAGGAGAATGGAGGAGAAGGGATTGCAGTGTGGCCATCCCCCCTGGGGGGTGATTTCTCGCTTTCTGTCTCTATGTCTCTCTCTGTCTGTCTGGTGAGCGCACGCACCCTTTAGTAAAAACCTCTCAAAAAAAAGAAAAAACAGAACAAACAAACAAAAAAGTACCAGGAGCATGTGCGTGCGTACCTAAAATCCTAAGAGTAGAAAGGAGGAGAAGGAATTGTGGTGCAGTCATCTGCAGTGCCTTCTCACTCCCCAACTCCTCTGTCTCTCTGCCAGTTCACAAACCGTATAGCACAATTTTTAAGTAATAAATTACAAGACAAGATGAGCAAAGATTCATACTATGAAAGTGGTATTCAATGAGTCTGCCTTCCTCTATTTTACCTTAACCTCCGTGAGCTCCTTCATTTTTAGAAACAAATGATTGCTCTATTTGCTTGAAACAGCAGATGATGCCACAATCAGAAAACATATTGATTTCCTTTATTTTACTCTGCTGACAGCCTCGTCTGTGTTCAAACTTCCCCGATTCTTGTGTACTGGAAGTCTATAGGTTACTCAATGCTTTAGCTTCAGTTTAGTTTAATCTTTGCTGAAGTCTTACTCTGTGCAAGGCACTACAGTATGCATTTATAGCCAAACTCTTAACAAATAGAGACAACCATTCAAATTCTACTGGAAATTGAGTGATTAATGAATTTTTAAAATATTTAAAAACAGCGTTTCTTTTGTGAGTACTCTGAGTTTTACGCAGTACATTCTAGTGACGCAAAACCAGAAGGTTCCCACATGATGACCCCAAATGTAAACAGACCCTGCAAAACCTCTCTAATCAGAACATATTTCTGATCTTTGTACTTGGAAAGGACTGGCGTTTACCTCTATACCACTTACGAGGAAAAAAGTCCCTGCTTCTGCAAGATGGCGCAGCAAAAGGCCTCGACGATGTGAAGGACCAGTCAGCGCTCAATGATTTATATCTATTTATAATATATATGTATATATTTAGGGTTTTTATATATATTAGGTTTACGTCCTACGGCACATGCACTCACTGAAAAGGAGAAAGATGGGACCAGCAGTTAGCGTAATGGCTATGTTGCCAAATTCCCATGTAGCCAACCACTGTTCGAGTCCCGGACCCGGTGGCTTAAACTCACGTAGGGTGTGTGTGCGTGTGTGCTCAAGATCCCGAGAGGAGAATGGAGGAGAGGGGATTGTGGAATGGCCATCCCCCCTAGGGGCGGGGGGTGATTTCTTGCTTTCTGTCTCTCTGTCTCTCTCTGTCTTTCTGGCAAGCACACGCACCCTATAGCAAAAAAAAAGAAAAGAAAAGAAAAAAAAAAGAGAGAGAAAGACAAGGAAATTCAGAGAGAGAGAGGGAAAATGGGAAATGACCCCTATGGGAAATGGCCATGCCACAGGAGGGTCTCGGGATTTGGGGCACACACACATATGTGCCTTGGTGTGATTTTTGGACCCTGGTGTGTGCCAGGTCTGAGACTCGAAACGCGGTCGACCAAGTGGGAGCCCAGCACCTTAGCCACCATGCCACCTGCTGGCCCTCTCATGCTGTATTAATCAATATAGTTTGACAATCTTTACCTGTCAGTCGTGGTGTGCGGACATGTTTCTAGCAGATTCTCAGGGGTTAAAGACAAGCTCGAGGTAATCGGACAGTGGCCCGGAAGTAAGACAAGACACTCTACAAGGCTGACCCATATGGGAAGGTTCTGGGTTGGCATCCAGAGACCTCCCTGAGTATATATGCCAGGTATGCCCGTGTGCCCACGGCGCAGGGCTCGCTGAGGCTGTGAGTGGATCGCTTATGGAAGAAAGAAAGAAACTTGAAAGAAAAGAAAGATAAGTTTAAGTTAGGGATTTTTCTTTTATACAAGTGTAAGTGAGTGGTGTGGGAAGCGCAGATCTGCTTCTGAGACATCTCAGTGACCTGACCTGTGAAATGGGTCGTCCTTCCGGGGTGCCTGGCGGGTCCATGGAGATAATGAACAGGAAAACACTTGGAAAATCCGAAGTACAATTCAAACGGACTGTTGACAGCCCTTTGAGATGTCGTTTGATTGCTATGTGTCCTTGAACGCAATGATGCCTCGTTTCTTATAAACCGTTTTATAACTCAGGACGTTTTACTAATTCTAAATGACCTGCCCTCCAATCAGTTCAGCTCCTGTGGTTTTACTCTGAACAAGCTGCCGCGTGGACGTTATAAAGTAGAGGGAAGAACTTTAGAGATCAGCTTGTGTCCCACCTTCTGTCCCCACTGCCCAACAGGGCCACACTCTACATCTTCACAGAGAGGGCCCAGACCCCAGCTGGAAGTGTGTGGGGAAACAGCCTCCCGGGCACCAAGCAGCTCTTCCTCCTGACAGGTCTCTCTCATGGTCATGACCTTCCAGGAGCCAAAACCAGCTCCCACGCACTGGCTCCAGGCCTGCTGTCTAGGGCAGGGCTCTGCAAACCATGGCCCCCATTCGCCCTGAAGCTTGTTTCTGTACTGTCCACGAGCTGAGCTCATTTTAACATTTAAAAATACTTTTACTTTTTTAAAATGTGGGGGAAATTTTCCATTTAAAAAAATATATTTCATGACATGAAAACTATGAAATTCAAATTTCGGTATCCACAAATAAAGTTTTATTGAAACCTGGCTGCACCCACGTATCATTTACGGCTGCCTTTGCACACAGAAGGGGGGCAGAGCTGACCAGTCGCCATAGAGACCCGACAGCCGGCAAAGCCGAAAATATCTAGTATCTGTCCCTTCATGAAAACATTTGCCCAGCCCTACCCTAGAGCTGTAAAGACAGTCCTGACCCCTCTTTAAATGTGTGGATTATGTCATGAGCTCACCCCAACATACTTTGTTTTCAGAGGTTTTTGCCTTAGGGTGCATGTGCTCACCAAAGACAGAGAGACAGAGACAGAGACAGTGATAGGAAAAGTGAGAAATCACCCCCAAAGGGGGATAGCCATGCCGCAATCCCTTCTCCATTCTCCTCTTGAGATTTTAGGGGTGCATGCACACACATTCGGCGTGATTTTCAAGCCACCAGGCCCAGGACTCGAACTGTAGTCAGCCATGTGGGATTCCAGGGACATAACCACTACACCATCTGCTGGCACCCCCAACATACTTTTTCAAGGGCTAGTTATGGTCCAAGTGCCATGCTGAGTACGGGGGATATTTTAAAAAGAAAAAAGAAAAACAATAGTATTAGTAGCATTGAACAGTCCCTGACTGCAGTCCCTAAGGTCCAGCAGGAAACGGACAGGGTACACGGAAGCTTACAGGGGTCGCGAGCACAGACTACGGAGTCGCGCTGCGCAGGCTCACACCCCAGCTCTGCCCTCACTAACGGTGCCAGGTTGATTGGGTGAGATGCCAGACCTGCCTATGCCTCAGGTTCCTTGATCTGTCACGTGGGGACAGTAAAGAGTGCTGACCTTCAAGGCGGTTGTGAGGATTTAATGAGGCAATATGTACACACGGCCTACCACTGAGCCTGGCTGGCAGTAAGTGCCCAGTGAGGGTTGTTCCTGCTGCAGGCAAACAAATACAATCAACCCGGGAAGGAAGAGTGGGGGTATGAAGGGGGGGCAGCGGCTCCTGTCTGGCAGGGAAGAGGGCTGAGAGAGGATGCATGCGGGCGAGCTGGTGGCTGGAGGACAGACGGGTGCTCTCCCAGCAGATGAGTGGGAAGCTGGTATTCTCAGGAGGCTGCATTTTAAGGAAGCTGCATAAGCAGAGATGTCCCAGACTGACCCTGTCGTCTCCTCGCCCTTCGCTCCTTCTCTTCTCAACTCCGTGAACTTGACTCCACCCCTAACCCTACCACCATCAGCTGCTCAGGACAGACACACGGACCTTCTCTTCGCCTCCCTCCAGCTGTCTCCAACTGACGTCACCCTTATTCTGCCTCCTACTCAGTTCTGGAGCCCATCTCCTCTCTTTCTAGATTGCTTTCCATCTATACCTCTTTATGTTTCTGGGGGTTTTTTTAGGAGAGATTTTTGCTACAAGGGAGGTGTGCTTGCTGGGGAGACAGAGAGACAGAAAGAAAGCATTCACCCCACCACCACCACCACCAGGGGTGGGGGGATGGCCACATCATAATCCCTTCTCCTCCATTCTCTTCTCAGGATTTTGGGCACACACCTGCAGGCACCTAGCATGAGTTTTAAGCCACCAGGTCCAGGACTTGAACTGTGGTTGACTACATGGGAGTCCAATGATCTAAACATTACGCCATCTGCTGGTCCCCTCTCTGAGTCCTTTTAATGGCTTCCCCTTGCTGTTCGGATCAAATGTCCCGTCTTTCCCCTGTGGGGTCTGTTCTCCTTCCCTGCATATCCTCAGATGCTCGCTCTTCCCTCTGTCTGGAAGATTCCTTCCTGTTCCCTACTCCCACGCTCCGGCAGCATTTCCATTTCATCATATTTGTTATCATTATTTTTAAAAATTTCCTAAAGCTCATGTGCACTTGAGGAAGAGAAAGAGAGAGACTGAGAGGAGGAAAGTAAGAAAGCAGGCGGCCAGGTCTGGGACTCGAACTGTGGTCAGCCACGTGGGAGTCCAGCCCCTTAACCACCATGCCATCTACAGGTAGCAGTTTTAATACCACTTCTCAAGGACAGATCCCTGGCTCTTGCATGGAGCACTTACCCTCTCTGAGTACTCCGTCCTTACCACATTCAGAACTGAAGAAAGCATTCATGTGATTTTTGGGTGTAGCCTGTGAGCTCCCTAAGAGCAGGCATTTTCGTTTTCTGCATCCACGTGCTGATATAAACCGAGCCCCCAAAGCCGTGGCCGGTGGACAGTCAGGCTCTCGGAAATACGCGCTGTGTGGTTATCTTTCCACCAGACAGCTTGCTTCAGCAGGCACGGGCTGTGTCAATTTTCGATCCCAGACTAGCCCAGGGCTCGGCTTACACTAGATGGCCATGAACATCTGTTGAACAAATGAACAAGTCAATGAATAACTTCAAAAATATATCTCCAGGACCAAGCAGGTGGCGTGGTGACTAAGGCACTGGGCTCCCACACGGTCAACAGCGGTTCAAATCCCAGACCTGGCTGCTCAAAAATCCCAGCAGGAGTATGTGCACATGTGCCCACATTCCCCACAGGAGGATGCAGGAGAAAGGATTATCATGTGGCCATCTCCCCTGAGGGTGGTTTCTCACTTTTGCTCTCTGTGTGTCTGTCTCTCTTTCTGGTGAGCACATGCACCCTCTGGCAAAACAAAACAAAACTCTAGATGTGCTCCCAGAACTACTCCAATTGGCTATACTCTGGATGGCAGGGAGCAATTCCAGTTTCACCTCCTAAGAGATGGACACTATGCTCCCGATGATGTAACCTAAAAGGGCAGGAGCTTCTTAGCAGCCAACCCTGGCACTGCAGGAATGGAAAGGACGTGTGGGTGATTTAATGATTTCAGCCTGTCCCCGTCTGTCCCTGACCCCGTTTCATACCACTCACCTCACGCCGTCGTTGAGCCAAAGCTTGGATTCTGCAAGAAGCAGTAACTCACTGCTCCCCGACGAAGCCAGACCTGTCTTCGATGCCTCCACTTGGTATATGTTCTTAGTGGTCCACAAGGAACAGCTAGCTCCTTGGGCTTTCCCTCGGTGGGTCCTGGTTCTAGGCCTGACGGTGATGAATTTCATTTATCTATTTATTTCATTATTTTATCACTCATGACAGAGAGCATGTACACACCTGAGAGAGAGAGAGAGAAAGGTTGAGAGAGATGCACCCTTGACAGGGTTTCGTCTCACCATCTCTCCTAGCCCTCCAGCTTACCAGGACCTTGGGCCTGCATCTACGCACTTAGCACGTTACGAGGTCAACCTGTGATCGGAACCCAAGTCAGCCACGTGGTCTCCAACACTGCAGTTTAGTTTTCTGTCAACCATAACCCCAAGACTGGGTGAGGGCAGTAATGTTTGTTTGTTTGTTTGTCTGTCTTTTGGAGAGGTTTTTGCTATAGGGCGCGTGCACTAGCCAGAAAGGCAGAGAGAAACAGAGAGACAGAAAGCAAGAAATTACCTCCCAGCAGGGTTGGCCATGCCTCAAATCCTTCTCCTCCATTCTCTTCTTGAGGTCTTGGGCATGCATTCACACGTGCCTGGTGTGAGTTGTAAGTTTCTGGGTCCAGGACTCGAACTGCACTTAACTACATGGGAGTTCAGCAATGTAACCATTACATCATCTGCTGGCTGCTGGTCCCAGCCAACAATCTTAACTGAGTAAAAATAATCAGTCAAGTAAGTACTTGTTGTAAATGAAAGAATGGATAAAGATAAATATGTGGAGATTACATTTACCGAAATTTTATTTTTTCAGTTAGGCCACTGGGTCCCAGTAAACACAGACCAAGCAGTCAAACCCTCGTTCCACTTCACAGCACAAGAGAAGAAAGCAGAAGGACGCTGGAGTTGGCACTGGTTCAGATCGTGGTTGTGCCACTCTCGAATGTAGTACAGGCCCATCATCTATTCTGAGTGCCCTATAGCAAAAATCTATTTAAAAAAAATGAAGTGAATCACACACGGAAGGATAAAGAACAATTCTAGAATGCTCATTTTAGTTATAGATGTGCATTTATGTGTGGTCTGGGTTGATACACAAAGGTAACTCTTGCTGGAGGTCACAGCCAAGCAAAGTGGAAAGTCATTGTCCTGGAGAACTGGCAGACGCGCCCATTCGTGATGGCCCTTGCAATTTGAGCCCTGTGGCTGGCCTCAAAAGGCCCCTGTCCCCATATGAGCCCCCAGCTTCTTCCCTCGTTTCCCACTGCCGTTGCTGGTGGCCCTCCCTTGGAAATTTGCCCACGTCCCTGCTCACAAGCAGCTCCAGGAGGTAACAGCTCACCTGTGCTGGTACGCACGCGGTCGGTACACATTGGCCTAGCGCTTTCCTGAAGGGGGAGGAGGAAGAAGACAAAACACAGGGACCAGGAATTCTGCCTCTCTCTTTAATCCATCAACATTACACTAATGGCTCCAAACAGCCCATCTTTCTTGGTCGTCTTGTTCCAAATCTCATTTTAGCTATGATTGTCTTTCAAGATGGACTAAAATCTGATTAGCTTATGCTTTGTTTGGTTTGGTTTCTTGGCAGCCACATGACAGCATTAGCTCAGATGGAGTTTCCTGTCGACCGAGTCTCGTTCACACAAACTCTCCAAAGTCCGGTCCGCTCCATCTGCTCCACCCTGTATGCACACAGGGTTGGAGCGGGACGGGGGCTGGGAGGACACTCCTACTCCAGAAATTTAATGTTGTCCAGTAAAATTGCTTCTTGTTGGACTCGGTCCTTGTCCTGGAAAATATCATTTGGGATCCTGATTTCATCCCACGTGTTCACCATCCCTCCCCTCTACAGTAGATTTTTTTTGGGGGGGCCCATTGGTATAACTGAAAGAGCAA
>NW_006205052.1:0-1030 GCF_000334495.1 Tupaia belangeri chinensis
TCTCTGTCTCTCTTTGGTTAAATTTTAAAATAATAACAAATAGCATTAAATAAATAGATTTTTTTTTAGAAGAAGGATTATTGCAGTAGGAAGAACACTCGCATCTCAGAAACTTGTGAGCATCTTTAAACCAAACAGAAAGAAAACTTTCTTTTATAGGATAAGGAAGAGATAAGCAGAATCTTTGGGAAGGAAGCGGGACAAACCAGGAAAAATGGCTGTGGACAGAAGTCTGATTAGTTTTCTTATTTTTCCAAAATCTTTTCAAAAGGGAACAGGGAAAGTCATGCCCACAGACATTAACAGACCATTTATTTTCTATTAACAGGGTTCTTCCTACCTCCTGTTCCTGACATAGTATCTTTGAGATGTATATTTCAACCGATCACAATATAGTTTTTTGCTTATCTCTTCCCAAGACACAGAACTTCTCTTTTCCTTGAGATGTAGATTAAGCCTTTCTTTAACTAAGACACAGATCTTCCCTTCCAATCACCAACCTAAGAATTGTGGAACCCACCTATAACCTACAAGCCCCCGGTTCTACATGTCTCGCCTTTTTAGGACAGACCAATGGAAAATCTTTTCACTAAATGTTGTCTGTCAATCTCAAAAACAAATAAAAGGAACCTCTGTACATGATCACCCCAAGAAAAGGCATGTATGTCTCTTCTCCGGGCCTAGGCCACTCACAGTTGGCTTGGAAATAAACCACATTAATGATTAATTATTAATTTTACAGTTGGTTATTTTTTCCATTGACAAGATGGCACCCCAGATGGGACCAGAGAGGAAGTGAAGATCTTCCAAGGGGACGCTTCGAACCCGGTGCCTGGTACCAGCACAGCAGGCCCTTTGAGCCCCCTCTAGCTCCAAGCTTCTCTTCGGGGGTAAGTTCTCTGGCCCGGGACCTCCCAAAATTTGGTAGACGGTCTGGTTTATTTCTAAGCTGGTTTCTTGTTCGTCTGTCTTGTGTGTTTGTCTGTTTTGGGTAACCCAGGTTTATTTCTAAGCTGGTTTCTTGTTTGTC
>NW_006205053.1:0-687 GCF_000334495.1 Tupaia belangeri chinensis
AGGCAGGAACAAGGGCGGGCCTGGCAAGCAGCTGGTGGGGTCCAGAGTCCAGTGCAGGGACAGGGACGCTGGGTGGTGGTGGACGCTGGGGGATGAGGGCAACTCGGAACACCAACTGGCACCACCATGGATGCTGGACGACAGGACATGCGGGGCCTGGACGAGCCGGTGAGAGCGACACCCCACGGTGGGGACAGGACATGTGGGCCACAAGGAGGACTTCACCCAGGCGGAGCCAAAAGGACTGTGATGGGAAGGGTAAGTGGTCGGCTGGGGCTAAGGCGCTGAAATCTGCAGGGCAGGAGGACCATGAGCCGCAGAGCAAGCCCCTGGGGCGCGGTTCAGGAATCACACCTCGGGGAGGCTTTCTTCTAAAAGCGCGAAGGGGGTCCCACCTCACAGCCTGGAGAGTCCAGATGGAGGCCTTGGCCACCCCCGGGGACCAGAACGGCACACCCCGCCAAGGGCCGGCACACCGTCCCCGGAACACCCTCCCGTGCCCACTGCTCCTCCCGGGGTCAGGCGAGCCCACTACGCCTTAAACACGAACAGGTCTGAAGGTCCGTCGTCCGGGGTCCCCACCACTGGCTGCAGTGACCAACCAGAGTGACTCCCACGTGGTGAGGGCCGGGTCAGTTGGGGAGGTGTTAGCGCTGTAAGTGACCTGGGATGGCTGGAAGGTGCTTG
>NW_006205054.1:0-244 GCF_000334495.1 Tupaia belangeri chinensis
AAAACAGCATGATATTGGCATAAAACAGACACGTGGAACAGCAGAACAGAATAGAAGCCCCAGAAATAAATCCCAAAACATACAGCCAACTTACCTTTGACAACAGGTACCCTTCAATCCAGTGGGAAAAGGAAAACCTCTTTAGCTAATGGTGCTGGAAAAACTGGATATCCACCTGCAGAAAGATGAATCTGAACCCCTATCTCTCACCTTAACAAAAATCAACTCAAAGTGGATCAAAGAT
>NW_006205054.1:1057-4080 GCF_000334495.1 Tupaia belangeri chinensis
TTTTGATAGAAAGTGGATAAATATGGAAGATTTATTCCTGAGTGAAGCAAGTCAGGATATGAAGAAGAGACACTGTATGTCTCCACTTAATATATACCAACTCTCTGGACTCTGGCTGAAACTGAAAGATTAGTGGATACAGAAACATCTAAACTGGCTATAGATACTAGATACAGTGTCAAAAGAGGTTGGAAGAAGAAGAGTATGAGGGAAGACATTAAGGAGAAAAATAGAGAGGCAAGACATTTGTGAGACACAGAAATGGATTATTATCTGTTCATGATAATGTGTATAGTGTCCCCAACTGAACTGGTGTGAAATGTATTAATGTTAGAAATTCACTTTACAGGGGACCAGCAGGTGGCATGGTGTTTAAGGCTAAGGTGCTGGATGCTCCCACATGGCCGACTGGTTCACATCCTGGACCTGGTGGCTTGCTCTCTCACTTTCTCTTTCTATGTCTCTCTCTGGTAAAGTTAAAATAAAAGAATGAATAAATAAAAAGGTAAATAATTCTTTAATTTTTTTTTAAAAAAGAAAGTTCACTTTACAAGCTAAGTACAGCAATTGGATGTATAAAAGAAAGTGAAAGAAAATAAAATATATTATTTTTAAAATCCCATGCAGATAATGGAGAAGAAGGGATGGTGGTATGGCCATTCCCCCAAAGGGTGATTTCTCACTTTTCCTTTCTGTCTCTTTCTGGTGAGTGCACACACTCTGTGGCAAAAATTTAAAACAATAAGTAAATAAAATAAAGATCAGAGCACAAATCCACAAATAAATAAAACTAAGACAAAAAAATGCAAAAGATCCATGAAATAAAAAGTTGATATTTTTAAAAGATGAAATTGATATATTGCTAGCTAGACTAAGTAAAAGAGAGAAAAATCAAAATCAGAAATGAAAAAGGAACCATATCATAGAAATACAAAAGCTCTTTAAAGACTATTGTGAACAACTATTTGCCAACAAACTAAAAAACCACCATGAAATGGCTAAATTGCTGAACACATGCAACTACCAATATTGAATCAGGGAAAAGTAGAAAACTTGAAAGGATCAGTAAAGAGTAATGAGGGCCAGCCCATGATGTGGTCATTGAGGCAGCTGGATTCCACAGGGCCAGCTGCATGGTTTGGGTCCTGGACAGAAGGCTTGGGAAACACATTAGATGTGTGTGAGTGTGTGTATATACACCAAGTCCTGAAAGGATGGTGAAATAGAGGAGAAGGGATTCTGAGATGGAAACCATACTTCAGCTGTGAAATATTGGTTTCCTTGACCAAAAATAAAGACTTTCTGCTGAGACTATCCCCCCGCCGACTTATTTATAGTGGGTAGGGATAGCTCTGTGTCTCTTTCTCTCCATTTCTGTCTGTCTCTCTCTTTCTCACTGTGTCTCCCTGTGAGTTTTAATTAAAAAAAAAATTAAGGTAAAGTATTCTCTGAGCTCTCAAGCCTCTTCTTTCTCGTGTTAATTGGTGCCTTTCCTCACTTTATTTAGGAAAGGCACAACCCAAGCCAGGCCTATCCTGACATAGATACCATACTTCAGCTGTAAAATATTGGTTTCATGTGGCACACATGTGTGCCACACAGTTTTCATTTTTGCTTTTTAAAATTATAATATTATGGGGGTTTTATCCTCTTTTTTCTTTCATTTTAATTTTTTCTTCTTCTTTCCTCTTCTTAATTCTTTTCCTTTCTTCTTTATCTCTCTTCATTGGCTGATCTGCCTCTATGCACTTGGTGTCTAGACAGGTCTATCCAAAGTGAACAGTCTCCAAACATCTGAATATGGTTAGGGTCAGAATATTCCTCTCTTCACCTTGAATCTGATGCACAAAGAGTGAAAATGGAATAGAAGAGAGATTTCAGATCACACCATCCATCAGATGACTAGAAATTACCACAGAATTACAAGAAATATGAGAAAGCAAGACAATACCTCTCCTCCAATGAAGAAGAATAACACTCCTTCATCCTCAGGTAGTACAATGAAACTTATAGAAATGTCTGATAAGAAATTTAGAATATTCATAATGGCAAAGCTAGTAGAGATGGAAGAGTAGAGACACAACTGCAGAAGAGGCAGGAGAAAGGAGCTAATGAGTTCCAGAAAGTGAGAAAATTCTTGAAAGATCTAAAAGAGGAAATACACACTCTAAAAAAAAAAAATCAAGTGGACCTGTTAGAGATGAAGGCTATCAGGGACCAGCAGGTAGTGTAATGGGTATGTGGCTGGACTCCCATGTAGTTGACCATGGTTTGAATCCCGGACCCAGTGGCTTAAACTCATGCCAGGCACGTGTGTATGCATGCCCAAGATCCTGAGAGGAGAATGGAGAAGAACGGATTGTGGCATGGCCATTCCCCCTGTGGGGTGATTTCTCCCTTTCTGTCTCTCTGTCTCTCTCTGTCTTTCTGGTTAGTACACTCATCCTATAGCAAAAACACCTCTCCAAAGAAAAAATAAGGAGAAAAAAAGAGAAAAAATCCACCATGAAGACTGAGAAAATGGCCCCCCAAAATGGGAATAGTATATAAGAAACACTAGATACCATCAACCGTCCAAACATCTGGATAACTGATATCCCAGAAGGTGAAGAAACTCATACAGGCATTGATAATCTATTCCATGATATCCTGCAAGAAAACTTTATAAACCTAGAGAGGCATTCAAAGATCCAGTCCCAAGAAATACAAAGGATCCCAAATAGAATCAACCCAAGAAGATCTTCTCCAAGACACATTATAGCCAGATTGACCAAAACCACAGACAAAGGCAAGATACTAAGACTGACAAGAAATAAATGGCAAATTATCTACAAAGGAAATCCCATCAGGCTAATAGCAGACCTTTTACTGGAAACAATGTGAGCAAAAAAAGAATGGGAAAATATATTCAATGTGTTAAGGGAAAAACAATTTCAACAAGGAATACTGCACCCAGCAAGATTATCCTTCACATGGGAAGAAAAGAAGAATATTCTCAGATTAAACAAAACCTGAAAGAATTT
>NW_006205054.1:4893-5739 GCF_000334495.1 Tupaia belangeri chinensis
TGTATATATGAAACTAGAAATGGAAAATTAATGATGATAACATGTATGATTAAGCCATTATCCAGTATATTTTGGATGGGAAATCACTCTTTGTATGCTGTGACAATGTTCAGGGAATGAATGTAAATTAATTAATTAAAATTTTTTCAGAAGAAAATTACAGTACACTTGTTACTAGATTCTAGATTTGTCCATAGTTTTAGTTTAAGGTATTCTGTGAATCAATAAAATGTGAGGGAAAAAAAAAATAAATCGAGGAGAAGGAATTGCAATGTGACCATTCCTCGTAGAGGAGAGTGCTTTTTCACTACCCACTCCCTCCAGTCTGTTTCAGGCAAATGCACATGCCCTCTCCAGCAAGTTGGAAAAAATAATAAACAAAAGTAATGAAAGTGAATTAATAGTAGTCTCCCAACGAAGAAAAACTAAGGATAGGATAACTTCACTGTTGAATTCTATGCATCTTTTAAAGGAAAACGTCAATTCTCTTCAAATTACTAAAAGAAGATGAAGAAGAGAAGAAGAGAAAATGTTTCTAAATTCATTTTGTAAACCCAGTATACCTACCGTGATTCCAAAATCAGGCAAGACAACAACAAAAAAGAAAACTACAGACAGGGATATTGATCCTGATCAACATGAATATAAAAATTCTCAACAAAATACTAGCAAGTTGAATCCAACAACACATCAAAAATCTCATGCCTTGGGACCAGCAGTTAGCATAATGGCTATGTCACTGAACTCCCATGTACCCAAACACAGTTTGAATCCCAGACCCGATGTCTTAAACTCATGCCGGGCACATGTGTGTGCATGCCCAGGATCTCGAGAGGAGAATGGGGG
>NW_006205054.1:5800-6367 GCF_000334495.1 Tupaia belangeri chinensis
TCTGGCTCTCTGTCTCTTTCTGTCTTTCTGGCAAGTGCATGCACCCTATAGCAAAAACCTCTCAAAAAAAAAAAAAAAAAAAGAATCTCGCACCTTAATTAAGTGGGGTAAATCTCAGTAATGTAAGGATAAATCAAATCAACATATACAAATTAGTAAGTGTGATACACTGCATCAATAAAACAAATTATTTTAACTTATGATCATTTTTATAGGCACAGAAAAAGCATTTGGTAACATACCATATCCGTGCATGATAAAAAGTCTCAAAAGATTAGATATAGAAAGCATGTACTTCAACAGAGTAAAGAACATATATGACCCACAGCTAACATCATGCTGAATGAAGAAAATTTGGAAGTTTTTTCTCCAAGACTTGGAGCAAAACTAGAATGTCCCCTTCCTCCATTCTTATTTAACACAGTAGTAGAAGTCTCAGTCAAAGCAACTAAGCAAGATAAAGCAGTAATGGAATTTTTTTTCTGGTGGATATTGGAATTCTTTTTTTTTTCTTTTATTTTTTTTTACATTTTTCTACAAACATTTACGTTACATATCAAAAATTTT
>NW_006205055.1:0-526 GCF_000334495.1 Tupaia belangeri chinensis
CAATGGAAGTCAATGTAAAGTTATATGTAAAAATAAAAAAAATTAAAAGATAAAAAAAAAAGAATTTATATAGAGGAAGATGGTTATCAATAGTTCCAGTAAAGGAAGTACATGCAATAGGCCAAAAATCTGTTCGTTGGAATAGCCAATTAATCTGATTTTTAGTATATGGCTGAATGATTATATCAGGGTCTTTACCGAAATAAGTTACACTTAAATTTCATGCCATAATGATAATATCAGCCACAGATTGATAAGAAGGGTAGGAGAAGATGGAAGGTGAACCCACATAATTGGTGCCGATTGCCAGAACACAGCCGTTGGTGTAAATGTAGTATGACAAATGACAAGGAGTAATGGTTGACCGTAATCAATGGCTGTAATAAATTGAGAGGCAATGGCCTTTTCTACTATAGACAGTGCCTGACGACCTTCCTCTGTAAGCACTCGAGGAGACCTAGGATTAGAGTCTCCCTGTAAAATATTGAATAAAGTTGACCTGTAGTTAGTTTTAAATAAGGATGGA
>NW_006205056.1:0-248 GCF_000334495.1 Tupaia belangeri chinensis
TACCTATTACTTGAGCAAGAGAAGAAAACAGTAGGGCAAGACACACCAACAGGGCATCTTCCTGTGTCTTCCCTGTAGCCTCGCCATACCACCCAAGTCTCAGGCTCAATGTGTGCCCAGCAAATCCAGTTTCCCGAGGAGCTTCCCTCCTTGTCCTCCTTGTGGCTTCTACCATTGCATGGGGTGGCCCCTCTACTGTGCCTGCATCCCCCCCACCTCCACTTTACAAATCCACTGTTGGGGATTGC
>NW_006205056.1:667-2808 GCF_000334495.1 Tupaia belangeri chinensis
AAGCTGCCTCTCAATGATGTTCTGTAATTCATCCTCAGGAGTGTCTTTCTGTCTGTTTTCATTCATTTTGCTGCCTGGCAAGACCTCTCACCCTGATGCAATGAGAACACAGGAATGGGGCCAAGGGCTGAGTGACAGGGAAAGGAGCCCATTCCTTCAGGCCGTGCCATGCTGGGAGGTGGCTTTGTCCACCATTCACTGTTCATCATCTTCCCTTCAGTTTCTGTGGGGCTGTTTCCTCTTTCCTAAGCTGCCCCGCCCACATGGCCCATTAAGAGTTCTTGTGCCGTAAATTAAAGAGCAGCATTTGCATGGGGACTTCTCACCTGACTGTGAGTGTGGACATCCCCGCACAGAGAGGCCCAGTACGTTGTCCAGGGATGTTGAGGTAAGGGGCAAATTTAGGATCTAGTCCCAGAGAACCCAATGCCAGAACATGGTTGTGTCCACATCTGTCGCATCCCATGTGTCCTCCAGGTCACTCTGTCTGTCTGTCTGTCTCACCATCTGTGAAAGGTGGGTTCCTTAGGCCCATCCCATAGCCGTGGTTAGAAGACCTAGACCCGATTGCAAGGGCATTCCTAGGTGGCTGGAAAACCACTCATGCCCATGTGTGTGTGCCCATGGGACAGAGTGATGGAGGACAGGGTTTTATCCTGACCATGCCCTGGTCCAGGATGCTTTCTGTCTTTGTCTCCGGCAAGAGCCCTGTCCATGTCAATACATTATGTACATGTGTGTGTGTGCCATATCTGCCCATATGTAAATATGCATGTGTGTACACAGCACTAGCCCTCAGTGTCAGCATGACTCTTTCGGTCTCAGTCTCCTCCTGCCCTCCCACACCTGGTTGGCCGCCCCATTCCCTCTCCTTCCACTGAGATAACTGTCCCATTGAGGTAGCTCTGGCATTGATGCTAACCACTCTGAGTCCTCCTGGGTTGGTGAACAGGCAACCTTATGGTCACTTCTTCCTCTAGGCCCATGCATCCTCTCACCACGATGTCTCTGAAGACAGACTTACCTCAGTCTGCCTCTGTGAGCATGTGGCAGCTGGTAGGTTGAGAGCCAAGAAATGTCTGCCTCACCTGGTTTGAGCTCGGAAACAGCACCTACCCTAATTTAGGAAGAGCAAGTCTTCCTGGCACATGCCAGAGCCCAGAGCTGCATTTCTTGAGGACACATGAGCATCTCTACGTTGCCTCTAGAAGAGCTTGCAGTCGCCATGACTTGAGGGGTTTCTCTGTGCAGGGGACACCAGGGAGAACCCAGGACCTCTGATATCATCCAGCCTGAACCTTGTTGTCCCTGTCCCAATTCCCACCTCCTTTCTCTCTCTTTAAAGGCTGTTCCACATGCTTTGCTATTCCCACCGTGGTCTCCATTATTTGTCCTTGTGTTAAGGTCTGAACACAGCAGATACCCTAGTGCACATCCGGGACACCTGATAATCTATAGCATTTTTGCTTAAAATGATGAGCTTAGCGTCAAACTCTCCTGAGCACGGCCCAGAGGGTGGCATTGCTGTGACATTCAGCCTGTGTGTAGCTGACCAGAAGGGAAGGTCCTAGGTCCTGCCAGGAGCACTACCTGAGCAGTGGGACATGCATATGCCCGGGTTCAGGGCTGACTCAGGCAGGGGTGGATAGCAGCTTCCAGGCCCTACTGCTTGTGCTATCTCTCTGCTTCCTCTTCCTGTGTCTTCCTTAGAGAGGAAAGAAATGTAAGTAAAGTTAAAACAAAAACAGATCCTCTGCCCTCCCCCTGCTCTCCACGCAGTCTATGTCCACCTCACAGCAGGGACACTGTGTCCCCACCCATCCATCCTTGCAGTGCCAGGGACAGCCGTTGGTCAGGACAGCATGAGGATTCTTTGTCCATGAGCCAAATTCTGATGTACCCGGACTGAGTGTCATGAGATGTTGATGCTTCCAGAATCCTCCTCTCCTTCCTTCATTCTCTTCTGCCAGGCCCTGGCACCTCATTTCATTTCTACCTAATCTGGTGACAGGTTCCAACTTCCACCTGCTAACAGAAGGAGCCGTCACCTCCCAGGGCTGAAGGCTGGCATTCCTTCATGAACGTGGGCACCTGAGCAGTCAGGGATGTAGAAGGGATTCCTAATGGTAAATGGCCAAATC
>NW_006205056.1:3458-4694 GCF_000334495.1 Tupaia belangeri chinensis
GGCATCCCTTCTACACCAGCTCAGGGGATTGTGGCTTGACCACAGTTGATTCTCTTCCTTTTGTGATTCTGGGCAGGCATGCACAGATGCCTGGTCTCTTTTTAATCTGCTGGTGGGACTTGAGTTGTATGTTCGGCCTTGAGGGATATAGTCTGCTTCACTATCGTGTCACCAGCTGGCCCAGAAATAGTATTTAAGCACTATTAATCTCCTAATATTTAGAGCTGTATTATGGTTATGTAAGGGAATATTTCAATTTTAAGAAATTAACCTCAGAGGCAGAAGGTGGCATAGTGGTTAAAGCACAGGATTGCCCTCATGGCCAACCACCATATGAGACTCAGAACCAGCAGCTAGAAACTCGCTAAGATGCAAGCGTGTGTGCCCAAAATCTAGAGATGAGAGTGGAGACAGGATTGAAGTGGTGACATCACCCCTGAGCAGTTATTTCTTGCCTTTTGACTATCTGGCAAGGACAAGACCCTATAGAAAAAGTCTCTCTCAAAAAAGAACAACAACAAAAAAATTAGACTAAAGATTGAGAGTTTAAAAAAAAAAATAAAGAACTCTAAATGCTGCTGTCATCAAGTTGGAATAAGATTCAGCAGTCTTCACCCCCCTCACAAGGATACAAATATAGACAGTAATTCACTAACCAATAGTCCAAGGATTTAGAATGAGTAAGTGTACAGTGTAGGGTTCAATATGAGGACTATGCTACAATATTGTAAACCTGGTATTGGCTAAGAGAGAAGATATTAAATGGCCTTTAGTCCTCTCCACAAATATAAAAAATGACTGTGAGATGGTGAAAATGCTTGACTATAGAAATTTCTCTGTGAACAAATGTATCTAGTCATTATGAGAAATGGTTACTGAACTTCAACTGTGAAATATTGCTTTCATTGACTAAAAATGAAGATTTTCTGCTGAGACTTCTCCCTCCAGATCTATTTCTAGATGGCTTCCCTGCACTGGATGTCTAGACTGCTCTACATGAACAGTATCCAAACATCTGATTACTATTAGGGTCAGAATATAATGCAACTTCCACTGTATATGGCACACAAAGTGAAGAGAGATTGCAGATCACTTCATCCAGCACACCTCTGAATGCTCACATTGAACTTCATGAAATAGGAAGAAACACACAACTCATAAGATAACCAGAAATGACCACAGGGGTACAAGAAATATGAAAAGGCAAGAAAATACCTCTCCTTCAAGGGAAAAAAA
>NW_006205056.1:4930-10614 GCF_000334495.1 Tupaia belangeri chinensis
GGGGGGTGATTTCTCACTTTCTTTCTCTCTCTCTCTCTGGTGAGCTCACACGCCCTATGGCAAAAAAAACTTCTCCAAAAAAAAAAGAATTTAGAATATTCATAGTGACAAAGCTAACAGAGATGCAAGAGAAGAGGGACAGTGAACTACAGAATACACAGGAGAAAAGAGTCAATGATTTTCAGGAGGTGAGGAAGTTCTTGCATGATCTGAAAGAGGAAATAAACACCATAAAAAAGAATGAAAAGGAACTGTTAGAGATCAAAGCTGTAATACAAGAAATCAAAACCTCCCTTAAAGTATTAAAAGTAGACAAAAGATTGAATCTCCAATGTAGAAGACAGAATCACTGTCCTAAAAAACATCCACCATGAAGACAGAAAAGAGTCCAACAATATGAGAATAATATAGGAGAAATACTAGATACCATGAAATTTTCGAACATCCAGATAATTAGTATCCTCGAAGGTGAAAAGACTCATAAGGGCATTGATAATATATTCCATGAAATCCTGCAAGAAAACTTTCCAAACCAGGACCAGCAGTTAGCATAATGGCTATGTCGCTGGACTCCCACGTAGTCGACCACAGTTTGCGTTCCGGACCTGATGGCTTAAAACTCATGCCAGGGCATGTGCGTGTGTGCCCAAGATCCCAAGAGGAGAATGGAGGAGAAAAGTTTGCGGCATGGCCATCCCCCCTGGGGAGTGATTTCTCACTTTCTGTCTCTCTGTCTCTCTCTGTCTGTCTAGAGAGCGCACACGCCCTATAGCAAAAACCTCTCAAAAAAAAAAAAATACCTTTCCAAACCTAGAGAGGCACTCAAAGATCTAGTCCCCAGAAATACAAAGGACCTTAAATACGATCATCCCATGAAGATCTTCTCCAAGACATACTATAGCCAGATTGACCAAAACCACAAAGACAACATACTAAGATTGGCAAGAGAGAAACATCAAGTTACCTATGAAGGGTATCCCATCAGGCTAACAGTGGACCTCTCATTAGAAACAATATGAGTTAGGAAAAAATGGGAGAATAGATTCCAAATATTAAGGAAAATACATTTTCAACCAACATTACTGTACTTGGCAAGATTATCCTTCATATGGGAAGAAAAGACAAGAACATTCTCAGATAAATAAAACCTGAAAGAATTTACCAACACCATTCCAGATCTCCAAGAAGTTCTTCTGGGAGTGCGATTTCAGGAAAATTAAATACAGACACACAGAAATAAGAGTTCAATAACAACTAAGAAAATAGCCAACTTAATAGTAGGGACAAATCTGGAGTCGAATATTACCTTCCAGAATTTAAACAGGAAGATTGGACCAGAACAGAAGATAAAGTACATGAGACTGAACTGGTGAAATAGAATCTTATGACTTTTGACTAAAACATTACTGATTTTCTTTCTATGCTTTGTTTTCCAGATATAAGGATTTTTGTCATGTCTTGAGCGGCTGAGAGTATTGTGTACCTACTATTCAAACAGAATCCTAACCTGTTTCCTGTCTTTAAGTTTTAAACAAAGCTCTCTTGGCATTTATTTAAATTTTTATATATTAGAGCTAAAACTGCTTTTCTTGAAGTTAAAAAAAATTATTAAAAAATACCTATATAATGACCTCAGTAAGCTCAATAGCATCAGCTAGGTGCTACTTTATAGTATATTCATTCTACTCAGAGTTTCATGCCTAAAGTCAGACATGCATTCACAGATATGTATATATCAGCTGAATTTGCTATTGAAAGTAGTTAGATTAAGATATTTTGTGAATCAATAAAATGTGGGAGGGGGAAGGAATGGAAAGCAACTGTAGACACCAGAGACAATGTGAAGAATGGTGGAAAATGGCAGAGGGTGAGAAATAGGGAGAAAAATATATATATATATACACACACACACACATAAACACACACATATATATATTCATATACATACACAAAACAAGAAATGAAAAATTATTTGTTGATCATTAACGAAACAAGAAATGAAAAATTATTTATTGATCATTAAGTGTATGATTAATTCACTATGCAGCATATTGTGGCTGGGAAATCACATTTTGTATGTTGTGATGGTGCTCAGTGAATGAATGTAAAATAAATGAATTAAAATTATGTTTATGTAAAAAAAAGTAAAGAATATGTAATGTTCACCCTAAATCTAATTCTAAAAGTTTAATTACCAATATATGTTTTTTCTTGATTTACAAAATTTATAGTTCATAAGTATACAGTATCTCTTCTTTTTCTGAATGTTTACGTGGAGATTCATCACTGCAGATTGCAGAAAGATAAGTGTAAACTGCAAATTATTTTTTAAATTTATTATCATCATAATCTTGTTTATATTACATTGAATCACATATAAATTTACAGTGTATTACATTAATCATGCATATAAGTCAATATAGAGACATTAAATTCCTCATTTCATCATCCAATAACTTTTTATTATTTTTCCTGATCATCATTATCATTATTATTTTTCCAATTTTTTTAAACAATCACTATTTCTCACTTTGCTTGTAAAACAACTTTACCCAAAATGAAATACTTCTCAGACCATCCACCATCGTCATCAACAGGTGTCTGTTGTCCTACTAATGTCATGTCTGTCTATTTAGTCTCTTTCTATCTTTCTCTATACTGTTATTTTCTCCTGCCTCATTCTGCAGATTTCAATTGGAGGTCTTCTAAAGCAGGATCATATCCCTAGCACAGATCACCATAGCTGTGTCAGTAGTATTACTTCCAAGTCGGTATATTCTGCCAGAACTAAGCTCAATCTCCTCCACAGATTTGACACTTAAAAAATAACCTCTAGAGGTCCATTGCTTCAGTGTAGGAATCTGTCTCCCAGGTCTTTGTAGATAAGCATTCCTGAAGTTTTGGAAAGATTTCTTTTTATGAACACACCAGTAAGAGAAGACAAAGGAAATGTGCCAGTCCAAGACATGAATTGTGAATTTGGTACATAATCACCAAGGGATGGGTGGATGTGGGCTGAGCATGCTCTTGGAAAGAGAAATGAGATCCATAAAGAGGTGATGGTGATGGTGTGGTGAGGTGAACATGACAGTGAAGACAGTCTAGGTGATGAGGGTGGGGATGATGGTTCCACTGGAAGAAGGATATAGAGAAAAATACTTCATGAATCTCACGTAGGAGTCTTCCTGTTGAATGAGAAATGCAGTATCCTTATCTAATTTTCCTTGATGAACTATACACTGGACAATAGGCTCATTACAAATGTGAATAAAGCAGTGATTAGTGAGGCAGAGGTGAGTGTGTGCCATTGCAGTGGACAATGGCAGTGGGAGTGAGGAGCATGGCTCAGATGTTGTCATTTGGAAACCTTTGTCCTTTTTTCTCAGACTGCTACAAATTCTTTTGTCATTTTATTTTTAGAAACCAGATTATGATTGTTTTAGGTCTGGATATCTTGGAGCTTCGTCAGGTGGTGTTCCCTGAGCGGCTTTAATCTGAAGGTTTATGCCTTTAAACAAATTTGGGTGGTTTTTTTAGTGCTTTTTGTTTTTTCAAAATCTTATGTAAATATGGACAAAATTGATGCAGCATTCACTTTCTTACTTTGATTTTATTGGCACCAAATATATAAGTCCATGAGAGTTGAAAGGTGTGTTCTATAGTTCAGTATTTCCAGTGTCTGGTCCCCACCTCCCACTCCTTTAGATGTGTAACAATGTTAATTATGCACCTTCCATTTTTAGGGACTTTCAGTTTAAGATTTTTGTTCAACTTAATTTTTCTCACTCAAGTATGCCTTTTCAGAAGGAGGCATAGAATAGCATTTATTTGGAAAGCTCAAATCCCAGGATATCGTTGGAAATCCTTAATCATTCTGTGCCATTACACAGATAATGACTCCTTCTTCTGATACTGCCTGTGTGTTTTTGATGTTCAGTAATCTGCTTCTGATTAACTTGGTCTCTGCTATTTTTCTTTTATCAAAGATTCTCACACCCCTCCCGTCTGAGTCAATCACTGACAACCAGTCAGGGAGTGCTACCGTCTCTTGTTCTTTAGGCCAGGGAGCAGGAGGAGGCTGGCAGGCCCAGAGATTCTGGGAAATGATGAGAAGTAGCACATGCCTTGACCTCAAGCAAGCCACAGTTATGTGAGATAGAGAAACTCCTCAACCAATTCCAAGATGGCAATATGACATGAAACGATATTTCAGAGCTGTGAGGACATAGTCCAACCAGACAAACAGAAGTAGGTATCCACTATTGCTACAAAGAGGAGGGAGAGCCCAAATGTGTGCAGGGGAATGAAAGATCTTGACAAAGAGATGTTGTAAAGTGAGTTTATTTATTTTCCCCATGAGAGAAAGAGGAAGAGAGACAAGCACCCCTAAGAAGGTCCCCATCCCAAGATACATACCCAGCCCCAGATAGGATCCCAGCATGCCCCTGCTGTGCACAGGAAGACCTGGGGATGGACACATGCACCTCTCTATGTGTACTGAGCATCACAGATCACTGTGTTGTCACCACGTCATCCAGGTTGGCCAGGACAGACGTTCTTAACAATGGAGTGGTGGGCCAGGACATGGCCTGGTGGTAAAGATGATGGAGCACACATGGCTGACTACACTGTTTGAGTTCCACACTTGGCACCTTGATAAAAATGCTGTGTGTATGTGTGTGTGTGTGTGTGTGTGTCCAGAATCCTGAGTGGGGAATAGAGAAGAAGGAACTGCTGTATGATCATCCCTCCTGGGGGGTAGTTTCTCATATTCCTTTTATCTGTCTCTTTCTCTGTCACCCAGTGAGAGTACATGCCATATACAAAAGTAAAAGAAATAAAAAAGAGTTCCCACCCAGGAAAGGCAGAAAGGAACAGAACAGTCCTTCTTCAAGAACCAGCTCCATGGCTCCTGCGATCTAGCCATTTTGGGGGAAACAGAGGAATGAAGAGGTCCCACTGATAATTCAGCCTCCAGTTTAGAAAACTCGCGTGGTAGGAAGAATCCTCTCAGGCCTCCTCTCTCTGTATCTGTCTTTGTCTCTCTCTACCTCTGTCTCTGTCTCTGACTCCTCTTTCTTTTATTTTTTAAAAAATTTTTTGCTTTTTAGAATTTTGTTTAAGGTGAAGCATCTTTCTGGGTCTGTTGGACCCACCTAGCCCTTTATCTTCTTAGTAATTCCCTCTCCCACTCCCCACCCTGGAGAGGTGGAAGGGAACAGAACAGCCCTTCTTCAAGAACCAGCTCCATGGCTCCTGTGATCTAGCCATGTTGCGCAGTGCACTCAAGTGCCATGCGGTTTTCTAATTTTTGGGTTTTTTTGAAATGTTTTGAATATTAATTTTTCTTTTTTTAAAATTTTATTTGAAAGTTTTTCTCTTCATTTTTTCTCTTTTTCTTTGTTTGTTGTCCTTTTTTTTTCTTTGCTGTTGGTTGCTTTTGTTTCCCTCTCTCTGTTTCCTTATCTACACACTCCTTGACCCTCAGATTGAACTTACAAGTTTGGGACAAAATCGACCATCCACGAGAAGACTAGAAATCGCTGCAGGACCACAAAAAATATGGGGAAGCAGGAAAATACCTCTCCTCCAAGGGAAAAGGATAACTCCTCTTCATCCGCACACAGTTCAATGGAAGTCATGGAAATGTCTGATAAAGAATTCAGAACATTCATAATGGCAAA
>NW_006205056.1:11384-15756 GCF_000334495.1 Tupaia belangeri chinensis
TAAGCCACTATCCAGTTTATTCTAGATGGGAAATCACATTTTGTATGTTGTGATGATGCTCAGGGAATGAATGTAAATTAATAAAAAAAATTTTCAGAAAAAAAAAGAAAGAAAAAGGAAACCTGTGTATATCAGCTCTAAGATTTGAGTGTAATAAGAAAGTACCTCTAACTACTATTCAAACTGGTCTGGCAGATCCCTTAGTGCCAGAACTATGCTTTCTTTCCAAATGCTTATTTTGGGTCCAGTTTACAAAATGAAAATATGATTTCTTCATTTAAATGAACACAGAGAAAGATCATGTGGTAGCTCTGACCTCAAAGAGCCTGGACAGCAGCACTGCGGGAGCACCAGTGCCCTCAAAGGGCATCTAGGGAGAAGGTTGAAATTGTTCTTTAATTCTATGTGGTTTGAACAAAAAGTGTACTCATGTGTTTAAAAGATCAGAATGTGTAAAATGAAATACTACTCACTCTGCCTCCATTGACCCAGTTTCTCTCAGAGCAGGTACCATATCTTATGGTGTCTCTTGTGTTCTTGCAGAGAATTGTGACACAGGCATCAAATCATGTCAGGTCCCATAGATTCGTGGCTTTTTAAAGATGTTTAAAATTTAGAAATATTTTAATTTGTCTGATTTCATCCCAGTCTCAGGACTGCATGTGTCAAACTTTGAGGCCAAGGCTGTCACTTTAAGCACATGCTGTAAGATACCCAGTCAGAATGTCTAAGATTAAAAAAAAAAAATGATAACTGTTGGCGGGAATGTGGTGAAAGGGGAACTCTTCTACACTGCTGGTAGGAATGTAAATAGGTCCAGCCACTGTGGAGAACAATTTGGAGATTCCTAAAAATCTACAAATAGGACTACTATATGATCCAGCAATCCCACTCCTTGGTATCTACCCAAAGGACAAAAGAATACTTAATCGAAAAAGTGCTTGCACATCAAAGTTTATTGCAGCACTTTTCATGATTGCTAAGTCATGGAAACAACCTAAATGTCCCTGTACGGATGAATGGATAGAAAAACTGTGGCACATATACTCTATGGAATACTATTCAGCAATGAAAACCAACAAAACCCTGGCTTTTGAAAGAAAGTGGAAGAATATGGAAGATTTACTGCTGAGTGAGGCAAGTCAGGATATGAAGGAGAGACATTGTATGTTCCCACTTAACATATACTGAATATCTGCACTCTATGACTGAAACTTATTGACTAAAGATTGTACAAACACAAGAGATGGGTGTGAATGTCAGATGAGGTGTATGTGGAGGAGTGGGGCCTAAGAAAGGATACTTGGAGAAAGGATATGGAGGTACAGTATTGACGGGATGGGGAGGTGTGGTATTATCTATTGAAGATATTTTGATCAATGGGACTGGGAAGAAATGTTCACATATTGAAATGCTCACGTTGTAAGCTAAACAATGTGATTGAATGTATATAAAAAATTTTAAAAATAAAACAATAAAGTTCTTCTAAAAAAAAAAAAAGATACCCTGTTCACGGCCTCCTCCTGCACTGCAGATTCTGACCCCACTGATGAGGAGTAATCAGTAAAAAGACGGATATTGCACTCAGTACAAAACAGAAAGGGGAGCATGTAAGATAAAAGAAAAGGGGAAGTTGGAAACATCCAGTCCTGTCCATGCATGTTTGAGGGGAAATCCCGTAATTTTGGTCATGGCCAGGGCTCTGCCTCCTGCTCGCGTGGCTCATCCTCTCAGATCTTTCCTGTGGGCCTGGCCTTCGCATTTTCCATCAGGGGCCTTTTTCCATCCTCCTCCCTGGAGGGTATGCATCCTGATATTCATCACTGCTGGCATTCAGCTTCTCCAGCTCCTCACCTCAAGAAGTCACTCCACCACCTCCTCACCTCCCACCATTCTCTTTCCCACACCTTTATCCCATTCTGTCTTTCCCCTCAGCACCTGGAGGGTTTGGCTCTGCCTCCTATTGTTCTAGGGCCTCATAAAGGATGAGACTGGGTTGTGGACATCACCCCCTGGCTTATCTCAGCCTCTTCCATGACTCCTTCTCCAGGGCATTGTCCACCCGCTCCCATTCCAGTGCTCCCTGCACCCCACCTTCTAGCTCAGAGGAGAGAGTGTCTGTTGTTTTACTGTCAGTTTTCTTTCAATCAGGTCATGGGCTATTTTTGTGAATCTCGGCTCACATTCCTGTCGGGGGAATTGAGGCCAATAAATAAAATGTTCACCTATTGGCTCCAGGGCATCCTCAGAGTCCCTAAGCCAGAAGAGCTACCAGAGATTCCTGGAAAAGCTGCTCATTCTGTAACTCTCATACACAGTGACAGTGTCCCGTTCCTTCCTGACATTGACAGACTGGTTATTTTCCAGGGGCCATGACGACTTGGTACATTCATCCAGTCAGGATGTCTTCATTTTTTTTGCCAAAAATCTGATTCATGCTTCTGATTTCTAAAAATCAAAATTGTTTATTTTCTAGTGCATCCCAGAGACATAATCTGATGGGCTGCCGGCTCCCCAGGCACATGAAGCAGTAGGATCTCCACAGCCAGGCAATGTGCTTCTGGAGAGAACATCCTTTGCTTTAGTTAATTAATAAAATATCTTGCATTTCAGTCCTTATCAATGCATTTTGAGCTCTCTTATCCACCACAAATATCATAAACCCTCTTTGTGTGGTCTGATACATGTGGATAATTTCAAATGGCCAAAGAAATAGCCTGTCTTACTGGATATTTAGCTTGTCATTTAAATATTCTCTAATATTTTTGTTACTGCAATTTTCTTTTTAGAGATTTTAGCCTTAGATGTATGTGCTCCCCGAAAGATATAGAAATAGAAACAGACTGAGGGATAGTGAGAAATCACTCCCCAAAGAGATAGGCAAGCTGCAAATTCCTTTCTCCTCCATTCCCCTCTCAGGATCTAGAGCACTCATACAAGTGACCAGTTCCAGGACCCAAACTCTGCCATCTGCTGGACCCTATGATATAATTTTTAAGTAAATGAGTATATCCGAAGGATTAGGTCCTAGAAATGGAATTCCTGAGTCAAAAGGCAAATGACTTAGTGATTGTGACAGTTTTTGCCATGTTCTTTTCCTGCTTCTTTCTACCAGAAGCCTGGTGGTTAAAGTGCCATTGTATTTACATGGAAATTAAGCCACTTTTTGAAGGGTGGTAGGATATAGAAGAAAAAGACAGGTGGATCCTGATAACTTTCTGTGGTGTCTGTGTCAGATCAATGCTGCTGGTCACCAGGCTGCTTCCATAAGACAGTTTTTGTATATGTTTTTGGAACTCTTCTATGCCACTCTTTGTAGCACATAATCTTCCCCGCTGAAGGGCTCTAAACAGAAACATTTCCTCAAGTCTTACAAATGTGCCAACACTTAGCCAGACATCTGTCTCTATAAATCATTACAAAGGGGCTGAGGATGGCATGATCAAGGACTAGAAGTCCTTGAGCAAGTATGAGTAAGGAATTATTCTTCACGAGGTAATTTACACATGAAGTAATAAGAGAATATGTCCAATAAAAGAGAAGAAAACAAAGCATCAGAAGGAGAACACTTCGGGCGGCTTTGATCTCAGGGGGCATGTTGTACACACGCTTGGTGTTCTGCAGGTAGAGCATGTTCTTGTGGTGCTGGTGGAGAAGGAACACCATGTAGCCACTGGCCAAGCTCGTGAGGCCCAGTAACAAGGCATCATGCAGGGTCATGCCAGTGAAAGTCATTTATCATGTAAGCTGGCTTTGTGATAGTAAACAACAATATTGATGAACATGAATAAATTGTGACCCATTCATGTTTGCATTCGTGATGACATGGAGTAAGGGCATACTCAAGGATTTGAACACCCAGAAGAAAAGCAGACAGGGAAGGATGTGCCAAGCTGCTTTTGGCTTTTGCCAGCCACACACGGAGGGCCTGGGACTGATTGTGGTGACCTGGACCACTGTGAGGAGGCTGTAGGTGCACATGGACAGTCCCCAAGACACCTTGCACAGGTAAACAACCATCTTACAGCCCGTGTTATATAGAAAGTTTTTCATACCAAAAGCTATCATCATGTGCTGCATTGCTTTGGTAAAAATCAGTATGATATTTTTCAAAGTCAAGTAGATGAGAACAATGTGAGAACAGATTTCTTCTCACCATCCAGAAAGTAAGCACACATGTAATTCACAAAGACAGAGAGGTTCTCCACCATGCGAAGTCCAGGCAAAAGGAGGAATACTGTTTCTTTGGCAATATCCATGATCACTCTTTACTTCCCGGACAGAAACTCTTTGGGCTCATCCCAGATGTTCTGAACACAGCACCAGTCATGAAGATGTGTGCCTGTCAAGGTAGTATGTCCCCAAGGGTTCT
>NW_006205057.1:0-2720 GCF_000334495.1 Tupaia belangeri chinensis
TCCTCCAAACGGAGTCAACACAGTTTTATGGAGAAAGGGCAACAATGAGAGGAGGGTTCTAACTCTAACCTAAGCGGAGGTTCACCTGCATTCACTCTAATCTCTAGAGCAATGCTATAAGCTTGGTGGAAAGATCTATCCTTAGAGTGAATGAAACGGAGGCTCAGTGGGTTGGAGTAACTTGCCCACAATTACCCTGATAGTAAGGGTAGGGGCTAGAATTTGAACATGGGCGAGTCCAGTCAAGGTTAAATCCTGTGTGCTTGCCTCCCACATTAAAGGCTCCCTGAGGCCCCCGTATCTGGCTAGAGAGAAGGACAGGGATGGTGTGTGACATGCTTCCCAACCGTGCCCCTCATTTGAGTTGGCGATGTGCTGGTGCCCAAGGCACGGGGATCCCCAACTCTCATGTGCAGAATGTATGACGTTGCGATTACGCTCCCAGGGTCAAAACAGTCACTGTGAGTTTACGGACTTTTTCCTAAGACTCAAATACTGCTGGAGCTTTTAATCTACCAACTATTGTAAAGAAGTGATCAGTTGTTGAAACCGATGGTACTTGGAGGTTCTCTATATTATTCCCTCTTCTCTTGTATATCTGAACATTTTCCTCATAATAAAAAATATTTTTCAAGGGACCAGCAGGTGGCATAGTACTTAAGGCACTGGACTCCCATATGGCCAACTATGATTTGAGTCCCAGACCTAGTGGCTTGAAAATCATTCCGGGCCCAAGAGGAGAATGGAAGAGAATGGATTGCAGTGTGGCCATTCCTACTGAGGGGTGATTTCTCACTTCCCTCTTTCTGCTTCTGTCTCTCTTTCTGCAGTGAGCATGCATACCCTTAGGGGGGAAAATTGTTTTCAAAAATATAAAAAGATAATTTATAACTAAAACTTTTCAAGGTTATACCTTTTGGGAGGCATAATGTAACTATAATTGCTTTGCATTTTGAAGATGAGTGGACAGCCTTGCCTGATTAAAACTGAAATGTTTGCAACAAGTTCCTTGGCTATTGGAGTTCAAATTTATATCTGGGGACCAGCAGTTAGCGTAATGGCTTTGTCACTGGACTCCCATGTAGTCGACCGCGGTTCGCGTCCCAGGCGTGTGTGCGTGCGTGCTCAAGATCCCAAGAGGAGAATGGAGGAGAAGGGATTGCGGCATGTCCATCCCCCCTGGAGGGTGATTTCTCGCTTTCTATCTCTCTATCTCTATCTCTCTCTGTCTTTCTGGCGAGTGCACGCGCCCTATAGCAAAAAACCTCTCCAAAAAATAAAAATTTATATCTGAAACCATTTTTACTATTTACTGATATTGCCCTATGAGAAATGATTGCCATCTACAACTCTCTTGTATTTAAATCTTATTCCTCTAAATAATGATGAATAAATGTGATGAAGCAGCCCTCTCCATTACTAACAATGCACCAGTAAAACCGTGGACCTGAGATGGCTTTGACTGGCATTTAATTTTGACTATTTTTAGAGACTAATATTCTGATTAATGCAGGCTGTTTTTATGAGACACACTTGGAGAATGATCCATTTGTGAGGTGTTTTTACTGGTTGAATGTCTTCACTAAATTTCCTTGGGTTTGTTCTAACAACCCTGTCAGAATGTCTTGTGACCAACAGTGAGCTATGTGGAAGTGACCCAGTGGAACAAGTTGACAGCACGTGGCTTGTGTGGGGCCTGGGCTGCTGCTGGAGTTCCAGCTCCTTGTCCTGATGCACATCATGGAGAGGGGTCTCAAAGCCTTGGAGGACACTCCTCTCCATACCCACACATGTGCAGAGACATACTTTTGCACACACATCTGATGCATATATGCATGTGGGAAAGATAGCCTGGCAAACCAAATTCAGGACCACCATAGTGGAACATGAGATAGGTGAAATTAAGAAGGAGGACAAGGTAATCCCTGTAGCTGAGTGGTTAATGGAGCCAGAACCCACATGGCTACCTATGGTTCAAATTTCAGCCCAAAAAGCTTATCAAAAAGAGAAGTACTATTTATCAAGTGCTAAGTGCCAAGTGCTACATTGAATGATTTTTAACTGGCTAAAGAAGCATAAATACTCTCTGCCAAAGTTAAGATTGGTCCCATATCTGGGGTGTCCAATCATACCAGCTTCCGCTGGACTCGGGGATTCTCAGACACAAGGTTTTCAGGGATGGAGTCTGTACAACCCAAGACAAAATGAAAGGGCTGGTCACCCTGACTCCATCATATGCTGGAAGAGAGGAAAAGGTTGGGCAGGTGCCCCTTAGGACTGAAAACCATCAGCAGAGGGGGGCTTAAAGGTCTCAGACACCCTAACAGAAAGAGACCCCAGAAGCTTTCTAGCAGCTATGTGCCCTGTGTGAATGGAGCACAGGAAAGGCACATTTGTCAGGGCGGTACTAGGACAGACGCGTGGGGAAAGTCCTTGCCGAATTTTCAACTTCATTTTTAGGTAAGTTTTGTTGGGCACCTGTTATGCTCCAGAAACTTAAATGTGCCATGTCTTCAGCACTAACAGACTAGTGCTTCCGATCTTAGATCACTCGATCACGTTGTTTCCCCCATCCTAAAAACAACGGTGACACAAAAACCACCCTGTGTCCTCTACCTCCTCCACCTCCCAGCACTGCCCCGTCTTCCATTCTATATTCTGAAAATGTCGTGAGAGCCCGTCTGTGCTTGTTATTTCCAATTCCTCTCCCCACGCTCTTC
>NW_006205057.1:3128-3825 GCF_000334495.1 Tupaia belangeri chinensis
CTTACATCCACCCAATCAATCAGCAAATCTGTCGATCCCACCTTATGAATATATCCAGGATCTGACCAATCCTGATCAAGTCTACTACTACCACCTTGGTCCAAGCTACCATCACATCTTCCCTGGATATAACAGATGGCCCTGGCCCCAACTTCCACAGCTCAACCAAGAAACCAGAGTGATTGCATCATTAGGAACAGAAGACCACGGCCGCCCTTCCTAAAAGCCCACGACTGGCATTCCGTCTCACTTGGTGTAAGCCATAATCCTTCCTTCAACCCACAAGGCCCAAGGGCTGAGTTTCCTTTCCATTTGCATCTTGCCCCACACCGTTTCTCAATCACTCTGTCCTGGTACTTCAAGCAAATCGAGCACTTGCTGCTCCAGTGCCTCACCTTGCTGTTCCCTTTGCCTGGGAATGCACTTCGGGGTTTTGCTCAATGTCACCTTCTCTAAAACCTATTATTTGACCAACGTATCAAAATGTCAACCTCCTACCTATGCCCAGCATGCTCTCTCTCCTTCCCTGATTTATTCACTCTCTTGCAATATCACATTTTTCACATCCATCTCATTTGTCCCCCCAACAAAATGTACCTCCGCGGACAGGGCTTTCGTCCAGTCTGGTCCCTGCTCTTCCCCCACACCTCACGCAGTACAGAGCACGCAGTAGGACTTGTAGAGTGAATTTATACAT
>NW_006205058.1:0-391 GCF_000334495.1 Tupaia belangeri chinensis
TTTTATTTATTTATTTATTTTTAAGAATTAGTTTATTTAACTTAAATTATTATTATTATTTTCCAGTTTGATGATTAGAGAGAAGGACAGAGAGAGAGAAAGAGAAAGTAAGAAAGCAAGCCACCAGGTCTAGGACTTGAACCACTGTTGCTCATTTGGAAGTCCAGTGCCTCTAACCACGATGCCACCTGCCTTCCTCACTTCAGTTAATTCTTAAAATGCTATCCTCTCAGAAGGAAAAATATCCTTATGCATGTTGTAGTGGAAGGATAAATGTGAATACGTGAGACTCCAGCCACATAACCGTTACAGCATCTGTGGTTCCTCTTCTCCAAATATTTTTTTAAGAGACATTTTTGCTATAGGGCATGTGTACTTGCTGGAGCAGCCG
>NW_006205058.1:601-1333 GCF_000334495.1 Tupaia belangeri chinensis
TCTTATCAGTATTTTTAATCTTTTCATCCTGGCTCTAATCTGTGACTTCTTTTTCATTTTTCTGTCCTTTTGTTCTTACCTCACCAGTGGAAAGGTCTCTGTATGTTGTGACCCTCCAGCTTCAGCCTCCCGGGTGGGAAGAGGTGGCATCACTACCACCGTTTCTTTTCTGTTCGACAAAGTCTTGCTTCACTGTCCGGGCCAGGCTTTGGGGCCACCACTGTGCCAGGACTTTCGACTGGAGCCAGAGATTGAACCTGGGCCTCTAGGTGGCCAGCCAGCCTGCCAAGCACGGCATCTCAGCAGCACACCAGCGTGTGGAAAATTATTGATGATAACATGTATGATTAAGCCACTATGCAGTATATTCTGGGTGGGAAATCACATTTTGTATGCTGTGATGATGCTCAGAGAATGACTGTAAATTAATTAATTAATTAATTAATTAATTTAAAAAAAGTTTTAGGAAAAAAAAGTTTGGAGGGGACCAGCAGATGGCGTAAAGGTTACATCACCGGACTCCCACATGGCCGACTGCAGTTTGAGTCCTGGACCAAAGGCTTGAAAATGACGTGAAGTGTGTGTGCAAGTGTGCCCCAAATTCCCAGAGAATGGAGGAGAAGCGACGGTGGTGTGGCCATTCTCCTGGGGGTGGTTTCTCACTCTCCCCCTCTCTCTCCAGTAAGTACAAGCGCCCTGTGGCAAAAACTGAAAGAGAAAGAGAAGAGTACC
>NW_006205058.1:1429-2683 GCF_000334495.1 Tupaia belangeri chinensis
GGTCCGTGAGAACGACCCAGCTCCCCGCCCCGACGACAAACGTCCTGTTCTCTGCGTCTATGAATTTGCCCACTCTAGGTACCTCACCAGTGGAATCAGGCATTATTTGTTGCGTCGTGACGTCGTGACTGGCTCATTTAACTCAGTATAATGTATTCAAGGTTTATCGTATCTTGGTGTGTGAATAATAGTCTATTGTATGTACACAACACATCTTGTTTATCTGTTCATCTGTTGATGAATAGTTGGTTTGCCTTTACCCTTTACCTATCTTGAAATAATTCTGCTATGAAGGGACCAGCAGTTGGCGTAATGGCTATGTCGCTGAAATCCTATGTAGTGAACCGCAGTTCGAGTCCAGGACCTGGTGGCTTAAACTCACGCCGGGCGCGTGTGCGTGCGTGCCCAAGATCCCAGGGGGAGAATGGAGGAGAAGGGATTGCAGCATGGCCATCCCTCCCAGTGTGTGTGTGGGAGTGATTTCTTACTTTCTGTCTCTCTGTCTCTGTCTTTCTGGTGAGGGAATGGGCACTATAGCAAAAACCCAAAAAGAAAAATAATAATTCTGCTATGAATATGGGTGTATAAAACTCTGCTCAGTTTTCCTCCCAGTTCCCAAGTCTGTGGAGGATATGGCCAGAAGTGGAACTGCTGGATCATATGATTATGCTAGTTTTAATTTTGGGAGGAACCACTGTGGAAAGTGGCCATTCTGAGCCTTCAAACACATGCAGAAACAAGTGTCAGTGAGCTGTCGTTTGCATAGCGAGGAAGGCAATTTACATAGGAACACATTAGCTGTGTGCTGTTATCGATGCTGCAAAGCAGTATCAAATTAAAGAAAGTCACATGTGTTCATCAGAACCAGCCCCAAAAGATCACAGAAATCACGTGGTGCCAGTCACTCTCACATCACCAGCGGGTTAACATCTGAAACAACTGACTTTTCATTCTATTTTCTTTTCCCCCATTTTCTGCCCTATAAAATAATAAACCTCAGGCTGGTTCGAGGTCGTGGCTTTCTCCATCAGAGAAGTCAGGCCCATCAGATCCTCACTTTTCTATACTTGTATGTTGTTGTGTGTTTATTCTTACGTTTATTTTTAATCCACAGCCCCCTTCCCTGGCATTTCCGAGTCTGTACAGTATATGGCCAGAAGTGGAATTGCCGGATCTTATGATCATTCTAGTTTTAATTTCTGGAGGAACCACCGCACTGCTTTTTGTAGCAGCTGTACTATTTTGCAATTTCAC
>NW_006205058.1:2846-4740 GCF_000334495.1 Tupaia belangeri chinensis
AGGGGGAATGGCCACGCCACAATCCTTTCTCCTCCATTCTCCTTTCAGGATCTTGGGCACGAACGCACACGCGCTCAGCATGAGTTTAAGCCACGGGGTCTGGGACTCAAACCGTGGTCAGCTACATGGGAGTCCAGCGACATAGCCATTACACTAACTGCTGGTCCCGTTTTCATTTTTCTTTTAAATAATACATATTTTAGGTGTACAACACAATGCATTGATATTGTGGTTTTAATTTGCATTTTCTTAACAATTGATAATGATTGATTAGTGGTGCTGAGCATCGTTCCATGTGCTTTTCGGCTATTTGTATATTTTTAAAGAAAAGTCATTTATGCACTTTGCCCAATTTTAAATGGTTTGTTATTTTTTTTGTGAGTGACTGTATTTGTTTTAAATAAATTGGGCAATTATTGGTTTCTTCTGAGAGTCTGTGATGGATCTAGACATGCCTTTCATCAAATTCTCATACTTTTCCTAGTCTATTCTTTCACCTTTCACTCTCTTCTCACTGTATTTTACGCACCTCTACTCTACATTCTTCAAACATGTGCCACCCATGAGATGACCCACTAATGTTCAGTATTTGCAAGAGTAGAGCGATAATGATGCAATAGGAATGAGGTCTACCTTAGGTGGGGACTTGCAGGGGTTCATATACCACAAGGCAGCAAGCTGGGTTGATTAATACCACCTACACCCACCCTGATCTTAGTTTCTAGAAGCTGTAAATGTGACCTTTTGAAGAAAAAAGTCTTTGAAGGTATGATGATGTTAAAGATCTTACCAATAGAGGGACCAGCAGTTAGCGTAATGGCTATGTCGCTGGACTCCCATGTAGTCGACTGCGGTTCGCGTCCCAGACCTGGTGGCTTAAAACTCATGCTGGGCGCATGTGCGTGCATGCCCAAGATCCTGAGAGGAGAATGGAGGAGAAGGGATTGCGGCGTGGCCATCCCCCCTGGGGGGTGATTTCTTGCTTTCTATCTCTCTGTCTCTCTGGCAAGCACATGCACCCTATAGCAAAAACCTCTCCAAAAAAAGAAGACCTTACCAATAGAAATCATCCTAAATTATCCATCTACTCTGAAATTCAGTAATATGTGTCCTTCTAAAAGAGGAGGAGGAAATTTGATACACGGGATAGAAATGAGCACTAAGGTGTTGCAGCCAGGAGTCAAGGAAAGACAACAGACAAAACAATCTGGAAGAAAGGGATGGATTCATCCTTGAGCCTCTGGAGAGATTATGCCCAGCAGACCACTGGATTTGGGCCAGCAACATTTATTTCAGATTCTGGTCTCCAGGAATATGAGAGAAAAATTACCTTTAGTTTTCAGACAATAAGTTTGTGGTAACTTGTCACAGAGGTCTTAGAAAAATGAAGGAAGGGATTTATTGAGCATCACTGGGATGTGGCAGAAAACAAACTGCCAAGGACATTCTTCTCCAGATCCATTTCTCTGCTCCTTTTTGCAACAAAACTCCTCAGGAGGTGGTTTATATTCACTCTTCCCTACTTCTTTCCCCTGTTTTGTTTCTGAACTTGCTGCAGTTGAGTCCTGTCTTCATTGCCACCATTTCATTAAAACTGCTACAATCAGGGCCAGCAGGTAGTGTGGTGGTTAAGGGTACCGGACTCCCACATGGCCACCCCGGGGTTCATACCTGGTGACTTGCTTTCTCACTTTCTCTCTCTCTCTCTTTCTCTCTCCCTCTCTTGTCAAATTAAAATAAATAGTTAAATAAAATAATTCTTTAAAAAAACTACCGTTGTCTCTTATGTCATACAAAAAAATTAATCCAAAACCAAGTAAAGACTTACATGTTACACCTGAAATATTAAAATACTAGAAGAAAATATAAAAAAGAAGCTTCTTGACATTGGTCT
>NW_006205058.1:5041-6101 GCF_000334495.1 Tupaia belangeri chinensis
ATGTGTGCCCCAAATCCTGAGAGGACAATGGAGGAAAAGGGATTGTGGCATGGCCATCCCCTATGGGGACAGTGGTTTCTTGCTTTGTTTCTCTCTGTCTCTTTCAGTCTCTCTGGTGAGCGAATGAGCCCTATAGAAAAAAAAAATCTCTCTTTAAAAAAAGGAGGTTAATATTCAAAATGTATAAAAATCTCAAGCAACCCAATGGCAAGAAAACAAGTAACCCATTTTGAAAAGGGACAAAGGACTTGAGCAGACATTTCTCAAAAGAAAATTTTTTTGTTTGCTTGCAAGGCTGGGATGAAAAGGGAACTCTCCTACACTTTTGGTGGGAATGTTAATTAGTCCAGCTCCTGTGGAGAACAAAATGGAGGTTCCTCAAAGACCAAAAAATCGAACTACCATATGATCCAGAAATTCCACTACTGGGTATCTATTCAATTAGAAAAGTACTTGTACATCCATGTTTACTGGGGCATTATTCACAATTGCTATGACATGGAACCAACCCACATGTCCAGATGAATGGATTGAAAAGGTATGGCAAATATACACTATGAAATACTACTCAGTCATAAAGACAACAAGACCTGGCATTCGATAGAGGGTGGATGCACATGGAATATTCACTGCTAAATGAAGCAAGTCAGACTATGAAAGAGAGATATTGTATATCCCCACTTAATATATACCAAATGTCTGTACTACATGGCAGAAACCGAAAGTCTGAAAGTTAGAAAAGCATGGAGAACAATTGTGGATATTAGAAACAGTATGGGAGGATGGTGGGAAATGGGAGGGGGTGAGAGGAAGGTAGAGGAAGGTAATCAAGGGTAAAAAGCAAAACACTTAAGGTACACAAAAATGGAAAATTATCTGTTGATGGTAACATGTATGATGATATCTTTAACTAGACTAATATACAGTGTATTCACACTAGGAAAATTCATTTTACAAATTGTAATGAGAGACAGCGGTTGAATGTGTAAAATAATACATATTAAAAAAGAAGGGTTCTATGGGCCAAGCATACATGAAAAAATACTCAACATCACTAATC
>NW_006205059.1:0-956 GCF_000334495.1 Tupaia belangeri chinensis
ACATTATCCAAATAAGTACCATAGTAATGAGCATTTGTTAGAGTACTAGCAGCTGTAGAACTTGTAAAATCTAATTAATTAATTAATTAAAGCCTATATAATGTCAAAAGGATCAATAATAATTTTTTAAGAGAAGTTTTTGCTATAGAGTGTGTGCACTTGCACGAAAGATAGAGACAGAGACAGAAAGTGAAAAATTACCCCTCTCAGAGGGAATGGCCTCACTGTAATCCCTTGTCCTTCATTTCCCTCTCCAGATTTTGGGCACACATGCACATGTTTCTAGAGTGAGTTTAAAGCTGCTCAGTCTGGAACTTGAACCATAGTCGACTACATGAAAGTCCAATGACACAGCCATTATGCCATCTTTGGTCCCAGAATCCATATCTTTTTTTTTTTAAATAAGGAAACTCACAGCAAATATTCATAATTTTTTACAAAGCAGTGTATTCACTTTCAGGCCCTGTTCATGTTTTGAAGAATATACTCAAAGTGCCCAGATGCTTACGTGTATGTTTTTGTGGGGGGTATATGTCCTTGCATATCAATATATTTCATTTCCTTCTTTATTTATTGTTTATTTGATATTCCTTTCATAAAAAAAGACAGAAAGAGAGAAAAAGGGTGAAAAAGAAAGAGACTGTTGCCACCACCATGGTCGACAGCTATAGTCTGACACCCTTTCCCATCCCTTGTCTCAGCCAACCAAGATTTGGGGCATGTGTACACACTGGTGCTCACAGAGACATAGGACTTGAACTAAATACCTTTCTCATAAAGATCAACTTGTGTCAACTCTGCACCTTCACCTACCTATCCCCTAGACTTCATTTTCAATAAATTTGTATTTTCTTTCCATTCTTTCTTTTTTCCACAATATTTACATTGATGTAACCAAATTGTTTAAGAAAATCTCTGAAAAAGATTTTAAAATATATTGGAGGGAACCAGCAGTT
>NW_006205060.1:0-994 GCF_000334495.1 Tupaia belangeri chinensis
AAAGTTGCAGGATACAAAATTAATATACAAAGTCTATAGCACTTCTATATACAAACAATAGGCAGATGGAGATAGAACTGAAAAAAGCTATTCCATTTACCATAGCCACCGAAAGTATAGGATACTTTAGGGATAAATCTAACCAAGGAAGTTAAAGACCTCCACAAGGAAAACTATGAGAAGCTTAAAAAAGAAATAGAAAATGACACAAAAAAGTGGAAGGACATCCCATGTTCCTGGATTGGAAGAATTAATATAACCAAAATGGCATTTCTACCCAAATTAATCTACCTACTTAATGCAATACCAATCAAAGTACCAGACACATTGTTCATAGATCTAGAAAAGACAATCATAAAATTCTTCTGGAATAATAAAAGACCTCGTATTGCCAAAGCAGTTCTACACAAGAAGAGTTGAGTGGGCCGCATCTCACTCCCTGACCCAAAAATATACTACAAAGCTGGAAAAGCTGGATTACCACCTGTAGAAAGATGAATCTGAACCCCTACCTCTCACCTTTGACAAAAATCAAATCAAGGTGGATCAAGGATCTAAATCTAAGACCCCAAACTATTAAACTGGTTCTAGAAAACACTGGGGAAACTCTGGGAAACATTGGGGTAGGAAAAGACTTCTTACATAAGACCCCAAAAGTTGATAATCCCCAAAATAGACAAGTGGTATTACATCAGACTAAGAAGTTTCTGCATGGCAAAAGACACAGCTGAATCGACAGCCCTCAGAATGGGAGAATATTTTTGTAAATTTTGCATCAGATAAGGGACAGATAACCAGAATACACAAGGCACTAAAGAAGTTGATTGGAAAAAAGATGATCTGTTAACAGTATTAAAATTTGGGAGAAGGATTTGAAAAAAACCTCTCTAAAGATGACATACGAATAGCCAAAAGGCATATGAAAAAATGCTCAACATCCCTCATCATAAGGGAAATGCAGATCAAAACAACAATGAGATACCACCTAACCACA
>NW_006205060.1:1123-7694 GCF_000334495.1 Tupaia belangeri chinensis
CTCAAAAGTCTACAAATAGAACTACCATATGATCCAGCAATCCCATTCCTTGGCATCTACCCAAAGAACAGAAGAATTCTTCACTGGAAAAGTGCTTACACTTCGATGTTTATTGCGGCACTTTTCACGATTGCTAAGACATGGAACCAACCCAAATGTCCCCGTATGGATGAATGGATTGAAAGACTGTGGCACACATATTCTCTGGAATACTATTCAGCCATAAAAAGAAGAAAACCCTGGCTTTTGACAGAAAGTGAAAGAATATGGAAGATTTACTGCTGAGTGAAGCAAGCCAGGCTATGAAGGAGAGACACCGTATGTCCCCACTTAATATATACTGAGTGTCTGCACTCTATAACTAAAGCTGGTGGGCTAAAGGATGTACAAACACAAGAGATGGGTTTGAATGCAAGATGTGGTGTGCATGGAGGAGTGTGGCCTGGGGAAAAAACATTTGGAGAAAGGGTACAGAGACAGCATTGTTGAGACAGGGAGGTAGTATTGTTATATTTTGATCAACTGTACTGGGGAGAAATGTTCACATATTGAAATGATCACCTTGTAAGCTAAAAAATGTGATTGAATGTATTAAAAAATGTAAAAACTAAAATAAAAAATTTAATTAAAAAAGTTTACATATTTTGCTTGGAATTATAAACACATAATCATAACAAAAGTTTTTTTTTGTTTTTTTTGTTTTTTTTTTTTTTTTTTTTTTTTTTAGTTTCTGAACATGTATTGTCAAGAAAAACCAGGCCCACAATTGAATCATTTCTACATTCTTGGAGAAATATAGTCAATGAATCAAAATACAAATGCATGAAACTGAAGTAAGTTGAGATGATTCCTACCCTAAGGACATTTTGCATAGAGAGTTAGCTTTTAGAGTGTTCTTCAAAGGAGAACAGCAAAATTATGAATAAGCTCAAAGAAACCAGAATTAGCTTTACACTCTTGGTCAGGTGATTAATTCTACTATAATTTAAAAAATTATAGTAATAAGAATGTCCATAATAGCAAAATGTATGACAATTTGGTTGTCTAAAAACTTACATTGATAATTTAACTTGATCCTAGTGATATCTCTATCATTCCCCTTTACTTAAACTGAATAGGTCATCATGACCAGCAGATGGCATAATAGTTACATTGCTGGACTCCCATGTAATCACCGGTGGTTGGTTTGAGTTCTGGATCTGAAGACGTAAAACTCACTCCTGGCATATGTGAGTACATGCTCAAAATCCTGAGAAAAGAATGGAAGAGAAGGGATTGCAGCATGGTCATATCCCCTGGGGAGTGATTTCTTGCTTTCTGTCTTTCTGTCTCTCTCTGTCTTTCTGGAGAGCAAACACAGCCTATAACAAAAACCTCTCAGAAAACACCCCCAAAAAACAGAAACCTTAGGAGGTCATATTTTGCTTTTATACTGGAAATTATGCCATCACAAAGTAAAAAGCCAACAGTGTGGGAGAAAATACTTTTGAATCATGTGTCTGATAAAAGACTTGTTTTTGGAACCAACAGATGGTGTAATGGTTACATTGCTGGACTCCCACATTGTAGCCCATGGTTTAAGTCCCAGAACCAGTGGCTTAAAGTTCATGCTGGGCACACATGCATATGTGCTTAAGATTATAAGAGGAGAATGGAGGAAAGGAGATTGAGGTGAGGCCATGCCCACCCCATCTTGGTGGTGGGGGGGGTGAGTTCTTACTTTCTTTTTTTGTGTTTTTCTGGCAATTGCACATGTCCTATAGTAAACATTTCTCTAAAAAAATAAAATAAAAGAGAGAGATTTGTTTTCAGAATAAAGACCTCTTACCACATAAATAGACAGAGAAACAAATTTTAAAATAAGCTAAATATATGAATAAATATTAACCCATAGAAGATATACAAATAGTCAAAACACCTGAAAAAATTATCAACATCTTTATATATTAGGAAATACACACTAAAGTCACAATGAGGTATTTCTTTACAATTATGTCTAAGATCATAAAAGAAAGAAAATAATAAGTTTTAGTGAGAATGTAGAGAAAATGAAGTTTTCATACATTACTAATGGGAATGTAAAATAGTGTAACATATTGGAAAACATTTTGATAGTTTCACAATAGGTTAAACATAATTATCACATGACTGAATAATCCTATTCTTAATTATAACCATTAGAAATAAAACATCTTGGACAACAGACACATTAGCCATTAAATAACTGGAGTTCCACATGGTCGACCACAGTTCTTGTCCCAGACCTGGTAGCTTGAAACTCACACAGGGCACATGTGTGTACATGTCCAAGATTTCTGGAGGAGAAATAAGGAGAAGCAATTTTGTCACGGCCATCCTCCCTGAAGGGTGATTTTTCACTTTCCTCCTCACTGTCTCTGTTTCTCACTCTCTGGAGAACATACTTGCCCTTAGACAAAAATCTCCTTTTTTGTGCAACACTGTTTTATTTCAATCTGTAAATGATATCTTGAGGTGATTACTTCATGAGGTGATGCCAAATCATACAAGGAAATAATAATCATAAAGGAACAGAAAAAATAACAACAAAGAGAAAATCATTAAAGGAATAAGTACTTCACATTTCACAGCAGTGCTCTGACAATTCTGGCAAGTATTTTGGCCACTGGCTTCCAACCATAGGGATATGAACAATGATCTAATCTTAGTGCAAGTACGTTTGCTCTTGACAGTTTACTCTCCAAGTCACTCCATGACACATGGCTTCACTCAGCAGACTTCTGTAAACTTGATCTTCATACTTAACTAGGTATTGTGCAATCACAAAGAAAACCAACTAAAAACAAAACAGGGAGTTGGAAAAAAGTAAATGAAGTTTCCAGAAGGCATAAGGAGATCACTGCTGGCCCAACCCTTCATTTTACCAGCTTAAAGAAAAGTTCTGATTTTTATTTCTTAGCAAACCCAATATTCAGAAGTTTAACCAGCAGGTTCAAGTAAAAGGTTTTAAAGACAATCTCCCCTTCCTTTTTTTTTTGAGTAAATACTTCACATAAAACATGAAATCAGAACTAGAAGTTAGCGTAATGGCTATATTGCTGAGCTCCCATGTAGTCGACTGTGGTTCTAATCCTGGACCTGGTGGCTTATACTCACGCTGGGTGTGTGTGCATGTGTGCCCAAGATTCTGAGAGGAGAATGGAGGAGAAGGGACTGTGGCATGGCCATCCCCTCTGGGGGGTGATTTCTCACTTTCTGTCTCTCTGTTTCTGGCGAGCACACATGCCCTATAAGTAAAAACCTCTCCAAAAAAAGAAAAAAAAAAAAAGAAATCAAGTTCTACTTTATTAAAAAAATAAAAACCTGAATATTTGTAGTAGTAAAAATATATGTTTATATTTCTCTTTTTAAATAAACATTTAATAAGAATAATTAAGAGGACTGTATTTATTCCTCCCCCCCCCCACTCACCCCACTCCAGCACTGCCAGCTGTCCACCTGGCACAGATACATTAAGGCAAAGCCTCCTGGAGAAACACACCCACCCTGGCCATGGCTGGGGACACTAGGTGAACCCACTCAAGCTGCTGGCAGGGTCAGCAGAAAGGCTTCCCCCTCATGTTCATGAAGCTGTCTTACATCTCGAAGTACACTCTCTCAGCCGTGTTGATGAACAGGCCTGCATCCACGACATCTGGGATCATCTTTATTTTTTCAAGAGTTTTTTTTGCTATAGGGCACATGCGCTCACCACACAGACAGAGAGAGACAGAGAGATAGAAAGTGAGAAATCACCCCCCTGGGGGGATGGCCATGCCGCAATCCTTTCTCCTCCATTCTCTTCCTGGGATCTTGGGCACGCACGCACACTCACCTGGCATGAGTTTAAGTCCCTGGGTCCAGGACTCGAACCGCAGACGACTATATGGGAGTCCAGCGACATAGCCATTACGCTAACTGCTGGTCCCACCTGGGATCATCTTGATAGCTGTGTTCACTTCACTTCATTTGTGCACCCAGCAAAAACCTCTTTTAAAAAAAAGAAAGAAAGAAAGGAAAAGGGCAGTTGCAACCCAGCAACCTGCCTGCTCAAAGGTCTTTTGGGTGTACTTCTTTTCTAAAATCTTTCTTTTTTAATAAATTCTTTTTTCTAACAAAAAAAGAAAGAAAAAGGAATTAAACATCTATTCACACAAAATGTGTACACCAGTGTACATATAACATTATTTGTAAATTTATAAAGGGCAGAACTCAGAAACAACCCACATAACAATCAATTGCTGAATCATTAAACAGGATATTATTTGGCAATAAAAAGGAATATTAATATATGCAACAACATAGATTAGTGCTTCAACATGGATGAATCTTAAAACATAGAAAGTGAAAAAAAGAAGTTACAAAGGGCAATGTGATTATCTAGTGTCTCATATAAACATTCAGAAGTGTAAATGTGTAGTCACAGAAAGTAGGTCAGCATTTGACTAGTTCTTGACATCATGGTGGTAGAGAGGAACACAAAGTGGTTGGTAAAGGGTGTCTTTTAGTGGAGAACAAAAATTCCCCAAATTAGATTTTATCAATAGTTGTAAGATCTACACAAAGCATTAGTTAAATTATACATTTTTAAATGATAGTTTATATAGTACATGAATTACAAATCAGCACAGATGTATGGTACATTTTTTTCATTGTAATTATTTCTACAGAATTATTTCTACACTCACTGTCATTAGTTACCATGAATGGAAGCTGTAAAACTATTCCATTAAAATCAGTACATAAAAATGAGTATTAATCCCAAATTGTCATTGTTATAATATCAAATGATCAAAATTGCATTCAATAATTTAATTTGCATAATTCATAAAGAATGGCTTTTATTTATTAAGTTCTAATATTGGGAAATAAATATTATGTACCATGGGGAAGGGCCAGCTGTTTCTAATCTGCAAAATGGCACTGTATAGATTACAACATGGACATTTGCTTCAGTAACCAGGGGCAGGGTGCAGTGGTTCCCATCAAGAGCAAAGGTTCTATGTGCTACAAGAGAAGTTCATGTTCCAGATGCCTGAGGAACATAGTACAAAGCTCCAAGTGGAAATGAGAGGGGAAGTTAGGGCCCAAACAGTAATTTCAGGGGATCCTAACACATCAAATTCCAACTAAATCATTTTACAGTCACAAATATTTTTTTTCTGCTTCTGAGCATGAGGTATTCACTTATAATTTTCAAGATAGCTGCATGATGACTATTTTGTCTGTGTATGTGTGTGTGTTCTGTTTGTTTTTATTTTACTATAGAATGTATGCACTCACTACAGAGTGAGAAGAGAGAAAGTGAGAAATCACTCCCCAAGGGAGTGACCAAGGGATGGTCACTCCACAGTTCCTTCTCCTCTATTCTCCTCTCATAATTGTGGGCATGCACACACACATGCTCCACATGATTTTCAACTCACCAGGTCTGAGACTTTACCCACAAAGTTGCCATGCGGGCTTCAGCCACCTTAACCTCCATGCCACCTGTTGGTCCATGATGACTGTTCTTAATAAGAATGTGCTCTCTAAAAATTAGAGCTTTGGCCTTATTTTGAAGACTTATATAGCTGAGATGAGAAGGATATATTTTCATGTGATAAATTTCAGAGATCTTGAATCTTCAGACTTTCAGGATATTTGACTGGCTGTGTCAGTTCCTGCTGGCTCCAAAAGAATAGTATTCTCTTCACTAAAGTATGCACAATAACTTCAATGGTTTATTATCTGTTTATGAAAATGTGTATAGTATTCTCAACTGGACTGATCTGAAATTTATTTCATCTTGGGTAAATTGTTTTTACAAGTCAAATGATGTTTAGTGATTGATTTTTTTTTAAATGAGAAGAATAAAAATAAAATAAAAATAAATGAACAATGACCTCACCTGAGACAAGATCAAAATCAGGTGCCAAAACTCATCATTGTCTCTTCACCAATGAATCAAAACAAATAAGTAAAGCTCACAACTTAAGAGGAAATAATGCGGACCATAGATATATTTGTGATACACTTATATGAACAATGTGAGAGCCAAGAAGACCATTTTGAGAATTGATATTGATGGTATTAGACTTGATGGGTGGGCATAACTTAATTATGAATAAGGAAAGGAAAGCTGTATTGTATAGAAAACTGGATTAAATATTCTGGTAGAATCTTCGTGCATTTCTTTTCTTTTTAAAAATTTATTTAAATTTATTTATTTACATTCATTCACTATACATCATTACAGCATACAAAATGAGATTTCCCATCCAGAATACACTGTATATTGGCTCAATCAAGCACATCAATATACGTGTTATCGTCAACAAATAATTTTCCATTTCTTGTTTCCTGTATGTATATATATTTTTTCCATCCTTAACTCCCTATGTCTCACCCTCTGCCATGTCCCATCCTCCTCCCACACTGTCTCTGGCATCCATGGTTGCTTTCTATGCCTTTTCCCCCCATTTTATTGATTTCCTAATGAACTTAATTAACAGCAAGCACTGCTAATATATCCATGAATAATAGTCTGACTTTAGGCATAAACCTCAGTGAG
>NW_006205060.1:7761-27511 GCF_000334495.1 Tupaia belangeri chinensis
TATATTTATCCCTATGTCTGACCCTCTCCCCTTTCAAGGTTGTGGTTTGCAGCAAATAACAGGAAAATATGGTAGTTTCAGGAAAAAGAAAAGTTTGGGAAAGCATCATTTATGAAAGTAATGTTGCACTAGAGTTAGGGGAATACCTTGACTTATTGAGTATTTATCTACAATATTTTGCCTGTCATTATTAAAAGATCTAAAATACTATCATAATCCTTTAGTTCAGGGTGGAGACATAAAAAGAGTACACTGTATGGAACCAGCAGTTGGCGTAAAGACTATGTCACTGGACTCCCATGTAGTCGACCGTGGTTCGAGTCCTGGCCTGTGTGGCTTAAACTCCAGGCACATGTGCGTGCGTGCCCAAGATCCAGAGAAGAGGATGGAGGAGAAGGGATTGCAGCATGGCCATCTCCCCTGGGGGCTGATTTCTCGCTTTCTGTCTCTCTGTCTGTCTCTTTGTCTGGCGAGCGCACGTGCCCTATAGCAAAAACCTCTAAAACAAAAAAAAAGAATAAATTCTTGTGAATTGAAATTTGGACAAAACTGCCTCAGTATATGTTCTGTGTATTGACAAATCAACCATGAATGGTTTGAAGGACTCAAATTTCCCATTTATTGTTACTTATATAATTGGTCTAACCAATGAAAAATGTATCACGAATCTTCATGCTTTAATCTTCATGAAACAGTGATTATCATAAATAACTATGGTGTGATGAGTAAGACAACAGTAACTAGAAAGGGTCACAAGATAGATGTCTGGGATGCAGAAATGGTCTATTTCTTGACATGATTCTTAAAGAGTGGGTAATGATTGCTGTATTTGTGTTTGTGTAACTTTATGTATATGTACTATAGTGGAAAAAATTCTCTTTTAATTTTTTCTCACCCTTCTTCATTTGGCATGCAACTGTCTTTTATCCATTCAGGAAATCATTCTCAGATGATATTCCCTTCCATACACACACACACACACACACACACACACACACACACACACACACACACACACACACACACTTTATATATGAAGTTAAAATACTACATATATATCACAGGTTAAGATTGATTCCATAATAAAATACTCTTCAGATTTCATGGGGAAAACCCAATTTTAAAAATAGAAAAAAGTCTTTTTCTTTCTCTATCATTTTATCTTTCTCTCTAGCAAGCACACAAGTCCTCTGACATTTATAAATAAATAAGTAAGAAGAGTAAGGCAGAAGAAGTTAAAGTAGGATAAATATTTGAAAATGATACACTGCCAGCTTTGAACAGGGAGAAAAAAGGCCACAGGAAGTACGCAGCCTCTAGAAAAAAAAATTTGGGGAAATTGATTTTCTCCTAAAGTCTTTAGACTTTCATCCCTCCAGTGCCTTGAGTATAGCACAGTGGGACTAACCTTGGTCTTATGACATCCAAAAATGTCAGACATTATATGAGTATTGACTTAAGATACAAAGTTTGTGGAAATTTGTTACAAGAGAATAAGAAACTAATATATTAATTTAACTGTGTTGAATATTTTTTTACAAACCTGACCACAATTTCTCTTACTTTCTGCACTTATGTTTTACTCATTTTTTTCTATTAACCCCAGATAGTGAGATTTCCTTGACATTTTGGTTGTATAAAAGAGCAAGGTGAGATAAGAATAGAAAGGGAAAATACAAAAACTAATAGAGGAGAAAGGAAATAATCTGAATAGGAAAGAGAAAGCAAAGTGAAAATTCAGTGTTAATGATTTATGCTCAAAAAAATAAAAGAATTAAAGCCAGAATCATAACCCATTCCTTTTGCTCAAGAAATCAGCATAGATTCAATTAACTCCAAAGCACAATTTAATTCACTCTTTTTCTGACAAATAGAATCTTCAAAAGATTGGAATAATTGAGTAAATAACATAAAAACAAGAATTGTATTAAACGTGTTATTTAATGAATATACTGAAACATTGGGAAAGTAGCGATGTAACTTTCTATGTTTTTCTATGGAAAAATGGAGTCATGACTTTTCCAACAACTGAATATAAAAGACTATTAACTCAAAAAACAATGTATACAATGATAAAATGATTACTTTTGTTTGTTGAATTATTTGGATTAGTGTATGGTTCTAAATTTGAGAACTTATTGGGTTTTTAATTAAGCCAACAATAATATTTTAGTTTTTGCTATAGGGCATGTGTTCTTGAAAGAGACAGACAGAAAAAGAGAGAGCAGGAAAATGACAAATCACCCCACCCAGGTGGGAAGGCGGTGCCATAATTCCTTCTACTCCATTTTTCTTTCATTTATTTGTAAGTGGACAGACACAAATTAAAACCCACATTTAGTCCTTAAATTTGGTTTTGACTATTGATAAAAACTTAGGGGACAAAAGCTTTCTCTAAGGTCATTTTCATTTTGCCTCATTCTTTTAAATAGCCCATATAAGAGTAGAAAAATGAGTATTTATTGCCACAGGTACAGTGAAATGACAGATTTCATCAGATCCAAAAACAACAAAGACTGATTTCTATTATAGTTTTTGAGTTGAGGGAGTCAGGAATTCTCTGGTACTAATTATTCACAAATGCATTTCACAAGCATTGTTCTTGTTTTACTTTAACACCTGCACTCAAACTATCTCAAGAGAAAGAAACTTAAATCAAACCAAACCCTGGAAAACATTGGTGAGATTTCTTTTTCCTCTAAAGTTAATATGGGAGAGTTGTTAAAAAGGGGAATTAAATTAAATTGATTTACTTTAAGCACTTCTAGTACGGTTCCAAGACACTGTTCTCTGAAGTAGTGGGGAAATGAAATTATTACCAAAATGATAAAATAATAACATGTTTCTATAAACAGCCATGGGATAGGATGGAATCTATGTGAACAAAAAGGAATCCCCAATCATTTCAAAGGAAAATGAGGCAGTATTATGTTTGGAATGCTCAGAAAATGGAGGAAGGAATCCTTGAGATAAATCCTGGTTTGAGGAGAGAGTCATTTCCAAGGACCTTGTGGTACAGAAATGAAGGAAACAGTTTCCAGACTCCCATGTACATGCCCAGTTTAGAGGGCAGCTATAAAAATATCCAGGTTAAACTGCTATGATTTGAGTTCCCTTAAACAGAAGGGGGAGGTTTCTTTTGTTTTGTTTTGTTTGTCTGTTTTTTGTTTTGTTTGTCTGTTTGTTTTGCTATAGGGCGCATGTGCTCACCAGACAGACAGACAGAGACAGAGAGACAGAAAGCCAGAAAGCGAGAAAGGAATCCCCAGGCGGCATGGCCATGCCGCAATCCCTTCTCCTCCATTCTCCTCTCAGGATCTTGGCCACGCATGCACACACACCCGGCGTGAGTTTTAAACCACCAGGTCCGGGACATGAACTGCGGTCGACTACATGGGAGTCCAGCGACACAGCCATTACGCTAACTGCTGGTTCCAAGTCCTGAAGTTACCCTTAATCAAAACAATTTCATATATCCCTTTTGATAAACATGCCAGTGAGCCTATTGGGCTGCCTAAAATTCCACCACTGAGGATTCATCCATTTCAACATTGTACTCTTTCTAACTACACTCAAATTGTAATTCAGTAAGGTTGTCCTCCTAGAAATAGTGAATTTATGCAAACAGAGACTCAGTAGCAAGTGCTTTAAAATGTTAATGGAAAAGTGGACTTAAATTTTATTTAGGGGCAACATTTATTTAAATTTACTCATTTCTTTCTTCCATGAGCAAGAGTGACAGTGCAGAGAGGGTAGGAAAGAAAGAGAGAGAGAGAGAGATAGAGAGAAGCCACATCTCCAATAGGATCTTTATACCCTTATCCACACCTGGTCTTCATCCAGCATCATATTATAGACAAGCACCATTCTATAATAATCAGGGAACTCTCCAGACTTGAATGCTTGAGTGTGAATTTTCCTGTATTGAACTGCTTCACAGAGCATCACATTTTACCACTGTACCTCCATCTGGCTCCTTGATCCAATCAATCAACCACCTAATTGAAATCTAGGGGCTAGACAATAGGGATATTAAAGTATTTTGAATTTGAATATGGAGAAATTATCAGGATGATCACTTCCCCTGATTTCAAGTCAAACAGTTCTTTAATTGTATCTTACTGTCTCTTGCATATTCCCTTCTCTCTGCTTCATTGTCAAGGTATGGAATATGAGTATTCCAGCTGGCTATTCCAGCTAATAGAAATAATTTAAATTTACAGTACAAGTAATTGTTAATATGATAGCAAAAGTGAAACCTTATTTCACAAATAAGATAAGGGAGATTACATGAAGCTAAATGATTTACGCAGGATTGCAACAGTAATCTTTCAGAATTAGGTTTGGATAATTTGGATCCTCTTTCTAGTATACCACATTGCATCTTGAGTACTAATAGCTTGTCATTAAGTAGTGACCATAAACTCATGCACAGAAAGATCCATGTTTTATAAGAAGAACTTGCAGATGTCGCCTAGTCTCCATTCCTTGAGTACCCATGAAAGAATGTGATCTGATGTAATGATCAGTCATGGCTGTAACTTAGAAGGTAAAACATCAACACTCACTGCTGGATCAAAATATAAAGCAACCATTCCCAAGTATGTAAATGTTATCATATCCACAAACACAAAAGTTGCTGCAAAATTAAGTGGAATGCTTGATACAAAACAAGAGCTAAGTACATTTCAAATACAGACAAATTAACTAATAAATGGTAAGGGAGGAGAGACACTTTATAACTTGTGAGACTTGGAATATGAACTTTGTTTCATCATCTGAAGTGAATGGGATGTAATATTGAGGTAAGATGGTCAGACTGTATGAATGACAAATACCATTTTTTCCATTGTCAAACACTGTGATTATCCATTGTTTCTAAGTTGTCATTAAATACTTAGTCCTGCTTACATTTTTTTTTTTCAGAAAATTTAATTGTCTATTGAGAACTGTGTCTCTGGACTCACTCAGATGAATAAACTCTAATAAATGGTAATGGAGAAGAGACACTTTATAACTAGCGAGATCTGGAACATCAATTTTAACTCATTGAACTTTGTTTCTTCATCTGAAGTGAATGGGATGTAATATTGAGGTAAGATGGTCAAAATGTATGAATGAAAAATACCATTTTTTTCCATTGTCAAACACTGTGATTATCCGATTGTTCTAACTTGTTACTTAGTACTATTAGTCCTTCTTACATTTCTTTCAGGAAATTTAATTGTGTCTTGAGAACTGTGTCTCTGGACTCACTCTATGGAAGAAATAAACAATGTAACCCAGTTCATTTTCTTGGGACTTTCTCAGAACCCAGAGGTTGAAGAAGTTTGTTTTGCACTGTTTTCTTTCTTCTACACAGTCATTATTTTAGGAAATCTTCTCATCATATTGACAGTTACCCAGAGCAACCTCTTCAAGTCTCCTATGTATTTCTTTGTCAACTACTTGTCTTTTGTGGACATTTGTTACTCATCAGTCACGGCTCCTAAGATGATTGTTGACCTGTTAGCAAAGGATAAAACTATCTCCTATGTGGGGTGCATGCTGCAACTCTTTGGGGTATATTTTTTGGCTGCACTGAAATCTTCATCCTTACTGTAATGGCCTATGATCATTATGTGGCTATCTGTAAGCCCCTACATTATATGACCATCATGGACCGGGAGAGATGCAATAAAATGTTACTGGGGACCTGGGTAGGAGGGTTCTTACACTCCATTATCCAAGTGGCTCTGGTAGTCCAACTACCCTTTTGTGGACCAAATGAGATTGATCACTACTTTTGTGATGTCCATCCTGTCCTGAAACTTGCCTGCACGGACACATATATTGTTGGTGTTGTGGTGACAGCCAACAGTGGTACCATTGCCCTGGGGAGCTTTGTTATCTTGCTTATCTCCTATACCATTATTCTGGTTTCTCTGAGAAAGCAGTCTGCAGAAGGTAGGAGAAAAGCTCTCTACACCTGTTGCTCCCACATTGCTGTGGTCATCATGTTTTTTGGTCCTTGTACTTTTATGTACATGCGACCTGACACTACCTTTTCAGAAGATAAGATGGTGGCTATATTTTACACCATCATTACTCCTATGTTAAATCCTCTGATTTATACCTTGAGAAATGCAGAAGTAAAGAAAGCAATGAAGAGACTGTGGTTCAGAAAGGTTTTCTTGGAGGCACAAATGGGAAATAGGTGGAAGAAATCATTTAATCTGGAGGATGTGAAATATTCTCAACCTTGGCTAACTCAATGGTGAAGTGAAGACAATTATGGAAATCCCAAAGGATTTTAGGGAGAAAACATGAAAGAGTAACATTGTATAAAGTTAAGTTTTACTTATCAGTATCATTTAAATCTATGAACTACCTATGACAGATAAAACATACTAAGAATGTCAATATAATTATACTCAGCATCATTATTTTCTCCTTTTTCTTTTACATCTTCCATTTTCTCTATTGCATGACAGTCAGCTATCAAGTAGTATTAAGTATTAAATATCTATAGATTAAATGGATGAAAGAAAATACATTAAGAAACAAGAGACCTTAGCTAATACATTCTGATGTAAGTTCTACAAAGCCCAATGAAAAGTAACTGAATTAGCTTGGAATGGCAGAAAAGATGTGTACAGAATGTGAAAGAGATTAGACATCCTAAGAAGTTGCAAGATTTGTGTTCATCCTCAAAGTGGAAAAGTGCATTTGCCTTATCTGGCTGAGACTTTCTTTATCCAAACAATAAAGGGAATGGGCCGATTTACCTCTAAGTTTTCCACTTTCCATCATAATATCCACTAAACTGCTTCTGTTAACTGATTCTAGTCTACTTTTCTGAAACTGTTAGTTGTTATTAATGTAAAATTACTAACAAGAAAAAGTAAAGAAAATGAATAAAAAGAACCCACCGTGATGTATATGGAGATGTGGGTAGATGATGTTACTCGGAACGTCAACAGCATAAATATGGTTTGCTGAAATGCATGGTTGAGAAACTAATTTTCTTTACAACATTTGAACCAAACAACTTCACTGGGTAGAAAGAGTCGTGCATCACTACTTTGACCTACTCATTTCTACCTGTGGACTCCAGAGAAACTCATTCTGGAAAAACATTCCTTTCTGATGTCAACTGATCCTTGCCCAGGTCATACCTTTCTCCTTCCCTGTGAGACACAATCTGAATTTTATCTTTTTTAGTATATGAACATATCACTGGTTGTCTCTCTGCTATTGTTTCATTGTCTTACCCACAAATCTGATTATTGGTATTGCCTATACCTGGATTTGTGGTTATAGTTGTAAGGATTTGAGTAAACATTAATAATAGAAGACCTTTACATGGTGCTGACAAAATGATTATTGATATTGATGCATCCTTGAAATTAAAGATAAAAAGATTTAAAAATCTAGGTTGTCTGGAAAGTCATGACATATTTTTCTATGCAAAAATGCATTATGGGGAACCAGCAGTTAGCCTAATGACTATGTCGCTGGACTCCCACGTAGTCGACCGTGGTTTGCGTCCCAGACCTGGTGGCTTAAAACTCATGCTGGGCACGTGTGCGTGTGTGCCCAAGATCCCAAGAGGAGAATGGAGGAGAAGGGATTGTGGCGTGGCCATCCCCCCTGGGGGGTGATTTCTCGCTTTCTGTCTCTCTGTCTCTCTCTGTCTGTCTGGCAAGCGCACGCACCCTATAGCAAAAACCTCTCCGAAAAAAAAAAAAAAGCATCATGACTTTCCCAGGAGCCCAGTATAATCAGGTTATAAGCACTGCCCTGGAGCTACACAAATCCAAGTTTATAGTCCCAATTTAGACATATATACCGAACTCTCTGTACTTCTATTATACTTAATTTTAAAATGAGCACTAGATCAACATTTTTCTAACTTGGCTGTTTATTAGAATCATTTTGAAAATTTTGTGATAGGTAATAGAGCATATTCCAAAAAGTTATAATAAGATTGCCCATGGTTAAGAGATATACAAAAGTCTGTATTTAATAAACTCCTCTGGTAATTACTATAGAGTCAATGGGTATGTCTGAGTACTTAGATGTGGAAAACTGGGACTAGATGCTTGCTGATGCCTTTAAAGCATAAAAGTTCTGGGTTGTTAAAATCCACATACCCAGAATTGAAAATATTCTCCCATCTGTTCTAGTATTCAAAGGCACAGGAAGCTAACATCTAATTGAATGTAGAATATTGTAATAAATACGTTAAGCTTGTAAGAACTTTTGCTCCACAATATTTTTTCCTTGATGCCTTTGCACTAAAGGCTTGACCTGTGGGGAATGTTAATGGTATTAAAGGTCTGATGTCCTGAAAAGGTTGAGGCTGCTGGACTCATGATTTCCAAAGAACAAGAACTGAAATATATAAAATATTACTCCTATTTCCATCACTGAAATAAAAAATATAACAAGTTATGCTAGTTCACAAAATGGGTACACTCACTTTGGACAATAACTTGGTGGTTTCTATCCAAACATTCTCTTACTATTAGATCAAACAATCATACTTCTTGATATTTACCCAAAGGAGTTGAAAATTTATGTTTGCCCAAAACCTGCACACAGAAAAATATTACTCCTATTTCCATCACTGAAATAAAAAATATAACAAGTTATGCTAGTTCACAAAATGGGTACACTCACTTTGGACAATAACTTGGTGGTTTCTATCCAAACATTCTCTTACTATTAGATCAAACAATCATACTTCTTGATATTTACCCAAAGGAGTTGAAAATTTATGTTTGCCCAAAACCTGCACACAGATATTTATATAACCCTTCTCATAGTTGCCAAATTGAAAGTAACTAAGATGTCTTTCAGACTGTGTATAAACTGTGATATATACAGATGCCATCTAGAGTAAATGTAATACTGTAATACAGTAGAAAGAGGTGAACTATTAGTCAAAGACATAGAATAAACTTATATACATAATTCTAAATAAAAGAAATCAATCTAAAAACACTAATACTGTACAAGTTCAAATATGTGATATTCTGGAAAATGCAAAACTGAACAGACAATGAAAAGTTCAGTGGTTGTCAGGAGTTAGAGAATGGAAGTATGGGAAAGATGAATGGTAGAGCACAGAGGAATTAAAGACAATGAAATTACTGAGTATGCTCTGGTGATACATACATGTCATTATATATTAGTAAAAATCCCTAAAATGTACAACTCCAAGAGTAGTCTTAAACCATATACTTTGGATGATAATGAGGAGTCAATGTAGGCCCAGCAAGTGTAACAACTGTAACATTCTGATGGAAAATTGGCAATTACAGGAGAAGCTATCATGAATAGGGCTAGAGGATATATGGGAAAGCCCTGAAAATTCCTTCAATTTTGTTGTGAAGTCAAAACTTCTCTATAAAATACAGTATTAATTGAAAATCAAGAGAGGCCCTGCCGGGGTCCAGCCTCGGCGTGGTATAATGCTGTCATACTGGTACGCACTCAAGATTCTAGCTGGCTGAAAGATGGGATGGATTGGCATTGTGAAACCCTGTCAAATGTATCTCTCTTCTTTTCTTTTTCTCTGGCAAAATAAATAAAGTTTTAAAAGAGCTTAGAGAAAAGATAGAATTGGATACTAAAGAAAAGAACTCCTTGATCAGGTTAATTAATATGGGAAAGGAGCTATGCAGGAGATAAAGCAAACAACAGTAAGATAAATTTAATTCACAAAGCTTAGTTACATTAAATGTAAATATACAGCATTTAAACCCACACACATGCACACAGATTACCAAAATAGATATACATAACAGGATGAGTCTCAAAAATAGACCAGACACAAGAGAATGAATGCTGTGATCAATTTACATGAAGTTATGGAATGGACAAAAACTTAACTGAAATAAGAATAGTGATTTCAACTTAGGAAATTAACTGGGAAAAGGCATGGCAAAATTTACTGGGTAAATGAAAGAGTTCCCCCTTGAATTCGTTAATAGATGCATTAGTATATACACTTGTCAAAACTCAACAAAGCCGGAAACCAGCAGTTAGCATAATGGCTATGTTGCTGGACTTCCATGTAGTCGACCGCGGTTCGCGTCCCAGACCTGGTGTCTTAAAACTCTCGCCAGGTGCATGTGCGTGCATGCCCAGGATCCCAAGAGGAGAATGGAGGAGAAGGGACTGTGGCATGACCATCCCCCCTGGGAGGTGATTTCTTGCTTTCTGTCTCTCTGTCTCTGTCTGTCTGGCAAGCGCACGTGCCCTAGAGAAAAAACCTCTCCAAAAAACAAAAAAAGTAGTTAGAAGCCAGTGAGGAATTCTAAGCAAGTCCAAAAATAGTAACTGTTGGCAGGGGACATTGTATGTAAATTTTATCTCAGAGAAAAAAATAACTATAAATAGGTTGCTTTATCTAAGTCCCAATTTAAAAATTAAAAAAAAATGTCTACCAAACCTGTGATCATTTTTATAGAATAAAAAAAAAAGAAGGGCTGGCAGGTAGCATGGTCACTAAGGCACTGGACCCTCTCATGGTCAGCTGTGGTTTGAGTCCCAGACTTGGCTGCTTGTCTTGCTTTGTCACTTTCCTTCTCTCTCTCTCTCTCTCTCTCCCTCTCTCTCTCTCTCTTTCTCTGTCTTGTTCTAGTAAAATTAAAATAAATGAATAAATAAGTAAAATTAAATAGTTAAAAAATAGCATAACAACTGTTTTTTCATTCCCAGAGTAGTAGATTCAGAAATATTTTATTAAATATTAATATGTAACAGTGCTATTGGATACACAAGTTGGATATCATCAAAGTTAAAATGTTTTATACTGAAAACCATGCCACAAATAATGTGAAAATACATCTCCAGAGTGGATAAAATACTTTCAAATCATGGATCTGATAAGGGATTTTTACACAAAAGATGCAACTCTTACTATTTGATAATAAAAATATAACAAAATTAAATTATAGGTAAATGTCTAAATAAATCATTCTCCACAAAAGATGTACAAATGACCAAAAGCACATGAAAGATGTTCGATTTTTTTCTAATATATTTTGCCCTAGGCTGCATGAGTTTGCCAGAGAGAGAGAGAGAGAAAGGCAGAGAAGTCACCACCCAGGGGGAATAGCCATGCCACAATCCCTTCTCCTCTAGGGATTTTGGGCAAACCTGCACATGCATCTGACATTATTTTTAAGCTTCCATGTCGAAGTTGAACAAAGGACAGCCATGTGGGAGTCCAAGTACCTTTGTTATCAAGCCAAATGCTAGCCCCAAGATGTTCAACATCTTTAGGTATTGGGAAATTCATATCAAAGCTACCATGAAATACAACTCCATACCCAACAGGATGGCTAGAATCACCAAAAAAATATATAGCAAGTGATAATAAGGATGTGGAGACATTAGACAGCTCATAAATTGCTGGTCAAGTGTAATAATGGTGGAATCAAAGAAACAAGGCCACATATGAGATGTCCAAAAAGGGAAATATAGTTATGGAAAGATAAGTGTTGTCTATGGCTGGGAGTGATGGTGGTAGGGAAGAATGAGGAGTTACTGCTAATGGGAATAAGATTTCATTTGGGAGGGACACATATGTTCTAAAATCAGATCGTGTTGATTGCCACATAGTCCAGAGTATAAAACACCATTAAACTGTATACTTTGGTTAGCTAAATTGTACGGTGTGTGAATTATGGAAGGCAAGTTATCTGAAATGTGCTTCCACTTCTCATTACACACCAATTCAAGGATATTTGTTCTAAGTTGGCTTTATTAAAGCATAAGCTCAGTCATAGTCACCCAATCATTAATATTGCACTTTATTTCATTGACCTTTTTTTTTCTCTTTATTGTCTGCATTTCTAATTTATATCTTCCCCCAATATTTTGATTCATCATCTCCTTATTCTAATTCAATTACACTTTGCCTGATACTATTTTGTTGTAGATTTTTTCCCACAGGTTGCTCCCTGGAGCTCACCTTTCTAACTTCCCTATAATTTGGTTCCAAGAGTTAATCTCCAAAGGTATATCAGTTTCACTCACACTGATCATGCCAGACCTGAAGGGTCCATTTGACTTTGTTAACCTATTTGCATTTCTCATCAAAAAGGAGAATCAGATATTTAGAAGCATATTTTCCTACTCTTAGATTGTCCATAATTATTTCAGCAATTTAAAAGGTAAAATAATTTCTGAGGGCTAAAGAATAAAATATTATTTAAGTAAAAAAAAACAGTTATATAAAGAGGGCAAGAGTTTTTGTAAAATTATTTATTATTTTTTGAGAGATTTTTTGCTATAGGGAGCATGCAGTAGGTAGAGAGATGGAAAGAGGCAGAGAGACAGAACAAGAGAAATCAGCCCCCAGGGGGAATCGCTATGTAGCAATCCCTCCTCCTCTGTTCTCTCAGGATTATGGGCATGCACATTCATACACCTGGTGTGAGTCTTGCCACTAGGTCCAGGACTCAAACTGCAGTCAACTACATGAGAGTCCAGCAACATAATCATTAGGCAACCTGCTGATCTCCTAAAATCATTTTAATAAGATCACTTTACATATCACAACATTACTATAGTGATAGAAATACTATAAAAATTTCCTTCATATAATAATGAAAATGTGTTGATAATAAGTAGGATAACCATGTAAGTTGTTTTCCTAAAGAAACCACACTTGGGTGTAGTATTACAATGAAGAAATAGACATACAATAGAATTATGTCAGGAGACCAGGATGTCTGGATACTTGTAAAAGTCTGGGAAGTATGGTCATCCTAGTGAAAAAGATAGTGGTAGTGATAATGTGAAATCTCTTAATGCTACTTGGTGCCAATGAGGTTTTTAAATGCAAATGCTATTACTAAACCTACTTGACCCACAGTGTTCTTAAATGTACCTTTCCCATGGCCATCAAAATAACAGTGTAGGAGCCAGCATGTGCCATGGTGTGTAAGGAGCTGAACTCCTACATGGCAGACCATGGTTCCAGTCCTGGATCTCGTGGCTTACTTTCTCTCTCTCTCTCTTTCTCTCTCTCTCACTGTGTCTTTCTCTGGGCATATTGAAGAAGAAGGAATAAAATTAAATAAATATTTTTTTAAACATGTGAATTTCCATAGAATTTTTATGCATTGAATAGTCATTGATAACTGTGGAATTAATTATTTTCCAATAACTAAATCAGACTAAATATATTTTTTCAATAAAAATGGAAAAGCAAAATAATGTCATAGCACAATATATTGGGAAAACTTTTAGAGAAGTTAAAAGAAAGAAAATATTGCTGCAAACTTTTTCTTGAAAATAATGTTTTAATTGGATTTAAAACTTTAAGAGAAACCTTTTTTTTCTCTTTTTAATTTGCTGTAGGGCACATGCACTTTTCGGGGAGAGAGAGAGAGAGAAATCGCTGTATGGAATATCGTTACACAGCGATCCCTTCTTCTCTCAGGATTTTGAGCATGCACATATGTGGGTGCCCAGTGTGATTTTCAGGCTACCAGGGGAATGACTTACTTGAAATGCACAGTCAGCCATGTGAGATCCAGCTGCCACAACCACCACACCTCAGGCTGGCCCACAAGACATTCTTAGAGATACTGATAGCATAAATGAACCTTTGGTGAAATTATGTAGTCGACATCATGATAATTGTCAATTTGTAGCAATTGGTTCAGGGTAACACTTGAAATAATAGAAAAATTATTGACAAAATATTTTATTTTAAAACGTTTTATTTATGGTTAACTTCTCATACTTATTATCCAATAATAATTGCTCTGAATATGTTTTCAAATCATTATGAGAAAAAATTAATAGCAAAAATTATAATTCTTGTTCAAAAATCAACAATATAAAATTTTTAAAAATAACTAAATATGTGAATGTATAAAATCATTATTATTGAGGGACAACTATGACTTGGGTGTCTCTTTATTTATAAATTAGAAACATAGTAACTACCTCATAGTTAAGGATTATGAAATAAAATAAGTATTGTGGTTAGAATAAATACTTTGGAAAAAGCATGTCATAACCATAGAGATCTACAACAATTAAATGTACATAAGAAACCATAAAATAAGACAAGAAACAGTCATAATTATTTTGTTATTACTTCTAATATCTCTAAATGCATTTTTCTGAAATATTAGTGAGTGAATCCAACTTTCTTAGACACTCTTAATCACACTAAATTTCATTAGAGAATTGCTCATGTATTTTTCTGTCCAGAAGGGTTTCTGAAGGTTGTTAAAACATCTTTTCTTAAATGTGAGGAATATTTTCTTCTCAGTAATCTTTTTGTTTATTGTTTTCTCTCTCTCTCTCTCTCTCTCTCTCTCTCTCTCTCTTTCTCTCTCTCTCTCTCTCTCTCTCTCTCTCTCTGTATGTTTTAAATTTTAAGACAGCATCTTGCTGTTTCAAAATCCTCTTGCTTCATTCTTAAGTAGCTCCTGCTCCCAAGTACTTTAGGGTGTTTGAAAAAATTAAACCTGGGCCTCCCATGTGGCCTTAGTCAAGCAGCAACATTTACTACACACTGTTGCAGCTGAGCTTCATTACTCTTATTTTCACAGAAGCAATCCTTATAGATACTTGGTCAAAAAGAAGAAAAGGGTTTTCTGGACCAGGGAATATATTGTGCAGAAGTAACTCAATTGGACCCACATAAGGTCCTGAGGTTGCCCTGGGAAGGCAAACACATGCACATGCCCATGACCTAGGCTGGCTGAGAATGGGGAGGACTGTGGTATGAGGGACTTCTTGGGAAACCGGTATTGTTCTCTTTTTAAAAAATTAATAAATAGGGACTGGCATATTGCATAAAGTTATGTTGCTGGAGTCCGATGGAATGAATCTACCACAGTTCAAGTCCCGGACCTGGCATCTTAAAACTCATGCCAGGTGAATGTGCATGGATGCCCAAGATCCTGAGAGGAGAATGGAGGAGAAGGGATTGAGGTATGGACATCCTCTTGGGGGGGCGGTTAATTTCTCCCTTTCTGCATCTCTGGTGAGCTCACGTGCCCTATAGTAAAAATCTCTCTAAAAAATTTTAGATAAATAAACGTAAAAGGAATGTCTTTCTTTGTAATGCTTAATTGTTCATTGAATTACTTAAACATTTTTATATTTGGAATCAGATTTTTAAATTTCTATTTGGTGTAATTAGTTTATACTTCAAACACAATTGTTGGCAATATAATTTCTGCTCTTCACTCTCTTTCATTCATTCTATTCTCTCTCTGTCTATCTCCTCTGGGTTAAGCCTTCTGTGCCTGCACGTTGCTCTTCCTCCAAGATTGTTCAACGTGTTAAAGTTCTTAACTTACCCTCGAGCAAATAAAATTCTTTACTGCTTCTTCAGCTGGGGCTCAGTAAATATTAATTTTCCTGTAAGACATTTTAGGTATTCATTTTCTTGTGTAAAGTACAACGTATCCTTCGGTAATGGGCTTGTCAATCTAATTATGTGAAATTTAACTTTAAAGGCAATTTCCCTGAAATATTCAAATATAAAACCATAGTTTTCTCAATTTGTCTTGGAAGGGGAGACAATCAAATTATATTGAGTCTGTGCAAATAGCCATTTCACCAACCAAACTAAATAGGCATATACTATTCTCTCATTTTTGTTTGTTTGTTTGTTATACTATAGGGCATGTGTGCTTGCCAGAAAGAAAGAGACAGAGAAACAGAAAGCGAGAAATCATCCCCTGGGGGGATGGTCACTCCGCAATCTCTTCTCCTCCATTGTGCTCTCAGGATCTTGGGCATGCACACACATGTGCCCAGCATGAGTTTAAGCTACCAGGTCAGGACCTGAACAGCAGTTGACTACATGGGAGTCCAGCAACATAGCCATTATACCAACTGCTCATCCTTAATTTTATTTATTATTGTTTAAAAAAATTTGATCAGAGAGAGAAAGAGAGAGAGGGAAAGTGAAAAAGCAACTGGCCAAGTCTGGGACTCAAATCAGGCACTCAAATCATGGTCAGTCACATGGGAAGTCCAGTATCTTAACCACCATGCCACCTGCTGGTCCCTTGTGATACATTTAAAGCTTAATTCACTGTAAAAATACGTCTCTTAATCCTTGTAATAACAAGAATGTTTTTAAGTACCCTTAGTAATTTTTATTGTATTTTGTATTCCCTAAAAAATAATGCCTGAGGCAACATTGACATGAATTTGATCTTTTTTTTTACTATTAGCTGTGTGACTTTATGTAATTTTATCCACAACAATACTCATCTCAGTATGAACATTAGAATACAATGCCTCCAAAATGTGACTTTCTTACAACAACATATGTACATTACAATTATCACCCCAAATAAACACAGATATCATTGTGAATCACCTATCTGACCTGTGTCTAGATCGTAGGGCTATAGATACAGATTCCAAATGGAGCTGAAAAACAAAACAAAACAAAAACAAAAACAAAAACACAAAAAGCCACTTGTCTATAATTCAGAATAATTCAATTACTTTTATCACTGACGATTTAATGTTATGAGAGATATAGATATTCATAATATGAATAAAGTGTAAAATAGCTTGAGATAGGAGATTTTAGGGCCTGCCCATTACATGGTGGTTGATACAGCTGGATCTCACATGGCTGACTGTGTGATTCAAGCCCTGGACCTGGCAACTTGAGAAACACACCGGGAAGGTGTACATGCATGCCCAACATCCTGAAAGGAAAAATCAATTGCAGGATAACCATCTCTCATGGAAAGTGCTTTCTCATCTTCTATGTCTCATTTTCTCTCTCTCTCTCTCTCTCTCTCCCCCTCTTGCGAGTGTACAGGTCTCTGGCAAATTTTTTTTAAAAATTAAAGTGAAAAGGTATATAAAATGTCACTGTCTTTTCCCATACAACCTGTATTAGCACCACCAAAAGAACCAATGGAAAAATAGAATTTTAATAAAATGTCTGAATTGAAGTGTGTATTGTGTGTTTGCATGTGTGTGTGATTTGATTCATTGAATATAAATGGACTGTTTTTCCTACAAAAAAACAGAATTTGTGAACAGGGTTACCATATATTCAGGTTGGAAGGCCAGAAAAGCAATATATAAGTAAACATAATGAAATTGACTCAGAACCATATTTTCTGATATCTGTATACCAGTGCTGGCTGATTAAATCCAGGATACAATTATTTCGTGTCCAATGTCATGGTTGACTGATTCACAATATATTAAAATAGAGAAATATGTGCAAAGGAATATACTGTATGTCAGCAAAATGGTGAAGTTTATTCTCCAATTAATCATGAAATGAAGAGGGTGATTCCTATAAGGACAAGTAGAATTATTTGCTAAGATAGTAATATATTTTTTCAAAAATATTTATTTAATTCTTAATATATCAATATGTGCCATATTCTTAATTTTTCTATACTATAAAAATAGCAATAAAATAAATATGGCATGACTCTTGTTTTTATGGAACTTAAAAATTCATAATCAAAGGAAGAGAAGTAACTCAGAGAAAGAGAATAGAAAAAAAATCAGTGATGGGCAGCTATAATTAATGGTTTGGATGCTAGAAAATCTAATACCCTCAATATCAGAGAGGACATAAAGAATGTATGAGAAGATATCAAATAATGATCTTCAAAATGTTGGCATCCTTTACAAAAACATGTGTTTGCACCTTTTTTTTTTTCTTATAGCATTTTTCATCTGTTTCTAGATATGCCTATTAGAGGCCTGAGTACTGGGGCAATGATTCTATAGAAGAGTACAAACACTGTCTTCCAGCAAAGTTGTGACAGGTCTAATGCAAATAAAAGTGACGGGTGCAAAATCCAGGATCACAACTGTGGCTCGGGAACTGCAGGTAGAAAGTGTTTTGCTGTGGCTTTCTGCAGAATATGCTCTCACATTCTACAAAACTATACAGTAGAAAATCATCAAAACCAGAAAGATTACCAGTCCCATCAGGCTAGAATTGGCAATGACTAAGAAAATAATCTCATGAGTACTGGCATACTTCAGTTCCAAGAAAGAATTCTTATCACCGAAATAGTGATCTATTTCACTGGGACCAAAGAAAGTAAAATATTGTAAGAAGAAATGGGCCAAGGGAATGCAGAAATCTTCCCCCACATGGTGGTAGAACTGTTAAACCTTTCTCTCTTCATCATGATGTCATAGTAGAGTGGTTGACAGATGCTGACAGGTCGTAGACCATGTCTAATAATGAAGACATTATCACCAAAAAGTATGTGCTAACAAGTTGTGTCATGCAGTTTTTATAGAAAATGATGGGACCTGCTATTGATGTAGTGGTTATGTCACTGGACTCCAGCAAGGGCAGCTGCTGTTTGAGCCCCAGACTTGCTGGCTTGAAAATCACTCCCGGTATGTGTGATTGCATGCCCAAGATCCTGGGAGGATAATAGAGAAGATAGAACTGTGGTGTGGCCATCCCTAGGAAGTGATTTCTCACTTTCTGTCTATCTGTCTCTTTGGACAGTGCATGAGCCCTATAGCAATTTATATTTTGTCTTGGCAAAAATTGTTTAAAACCCAGTCTTCATCACTTTGGTCCAGGTTGTTTGTGATAGGTCCCACTTGTCTCTCCTCTTACTGATCCATAATCCAACACATCCCACAGCCACTGTGATAAAACTTAATGGTCAATGATAGAATCTTGTAAATCAGTTCTACCTTAGGTCTTCTCTTACTTGATCTCCATTCATTGGTTGATATTTCTGCGTCTGGACTTTTCATCAACTTCCTGTGGGTAAATGTAACCTGGCTGGGACCCATGAGTAATAAATGCCTTCTGTTTTATGCATTTTGATTCTCTACCTCACTGTGTCTCAATTGACACACACATGCCTATACCTAACCTTCTTGCTGGTGAGAAATGTCTTAGAGAGTGACTATTGTGGCACAAAAAATATTGGACACAAGTCATAGAGACCTAGCAATCATAGATGTAGGGAGGGTGGAAAGTGTGGCTTTTCACATTCTAGCAACTTCAAAAATCAAGGCCGATAGGATGAAGCTCTAGGATACTAATGCCAGTGCTAAAAACAAGTACAAAATAGAAACTATGACTATTCAAAGGGGAAAAAAAATACTTTTCATATTAAGATCTCTCAAAAAGCTTTAGTAAATTGATAAGAGCAAAAAAAGATTAGGAATTTTTTGGCAACTGGAATAGCTTCCAACTTTAGTGCTTTATGCTATATTCTAAACAATTTTTATAAAAATAAGGCAATAAAGTTATCATTTTACCTAAGGATCAATTTTCCAGATTTATTGTCTAACCAATGTAGCTAAATATTTTAAATTATGTATATGATTTACAGTAATTTGTATATGAGATACTTTGCAAAGTATTGAAAATGTTTTGGTAACTTAAAGTCTAGTGTAGATTCATTTTTGTTTGATTTATTTTCACCAGACATGGTCGATGATTTGAGTAAATCTAAAGATTTTAGACATTTGTTCATTCTTTTCACAAATATCTTTTGAAGAGCTACCAAATGTCAGATGTATTCTAGGTTCTTAAGATAAAATACTGAACAGATCAAATAAAGGTTCTTGCCCTCATGACCTTAGATTCTAGTCAGGGTGGAAGAAAATAAAAAATAGATCAACAAATAAGTAGATAACATACTTCATTAGAAGTTTATGGGAACCAGCAGTTAGCGTAATGGCTATGTCGCTGGACTCCCACGTAGTCGACCGCGGTTCGTGTCCCGGACCCGGTGGCTTAAAA
>NW_006205060.1:27695-33480 GCF_000334495.1 Tupaia belangeri chinensis
AAAAAAAAAAAAAGAAGCTTAGCATATTATAGAGAAACTGGAATGTGGTAAGGAAGATCCTTAACCTGGCAGGGAGGCATCTGGATTTTACATAGCTGTTCAAGGTAGGTTTCTTGGAGAGTGCCATGTTTGAACAAATCCCAGAAGGCTATGAGGGAGATAGCCATATGTATGTCCATATGAAAGAGGAGGTCTACTGGATATAGGAACAGTAAACTGTCCAGCAAGTCACTAATTTAGAGACTAACAGGAGATGATGTTTTACAGAAAGAAGTGAACATAATTTAATTTAATTATTTTAAAAGTAATTTTATCATCATTATTGTTATTTTAAAAATTACTATAGTGCACATGCACTCACTAGAGAGAGACAAAGAGAAGAGAGAGAGAAAGAGAAAGTGACAAAGCAAGCAACCAGGCCCAGGTCTTGAACCACATTTTGTCATAAAGAAATCCAACACCTTAATTATGCCACTTGCTGGTCCACTGTACTTCTTTTTTTTTTTATGAAAGGGAAGTTAAATTGAAGAGTTTTTGTCAGAGGAAACATAAAAGTTAATCTATCTATTAGATCACTCTGGCTCTTATATCAGGATTCAATTGGGGTTAAGTGGGGTGGGAGGTAGAAGTAGAAGCAGGAGGATAAGTTAGGGAGTAAATTTCAGTAATCTAGGTGAAATTAAACTTGCTAGTGAAACTAGGATGGTGTTACTAAAGGTTGTAAGAAATGTTTGTTTCTGTATATATTTTGAAGGTACAACAAGCAGAATTTCATCTCAGAATGGATTTGAAGTAGGTGAGAGAACAGTGGAGACTGTGTCTTGGTCTGATCCCACTGCTATAGCAGAATACCAGAGACTATGTGATTTGTCCACAAGAGAAATTTATTTCTCACAGTTTGAGAGGCCAGTAAATTCAAACAGTCAGCAGATTCAATGCTTGATGAGGGCCTGTTCCTTATAAATATCACCTTTTTATGTCATCTTGGGGCAGGAGGGTTGAAGGGTGTGTCTTTATATATCAGAAGGAAGAAGAGAGTAAACTCACTCCTTCCAGTACTTCTGTAGAATTCTTTCACAGGAGAATTCTAATCTCAATCATGATAACAAGATCCTTATCATCTACTCACCTCCAAAGGCCCCATATATCTTTACTTTGGAGGTTAAATTAAAACATACGAATTTTGGATGAATACCAATATTCATGCCATAGCAAAGTGAGTTAAAAGTATTTGGACTAAAAACTCATAGATGGAATTGCCATCACTTGAGTAGAGGAAGTCTGCAAGCGTGGAGATGGTGTTAGAAGTGAAGGGGTAAAATCCTTTGTTAGACTTCTGAATTTGAGATGTTTATTTAACAAGAAAGTGTAAATCTAGACGAGCAGTTAGATGTATGAGTCTTGAGTTAGAGAATATAGTATAAGGAGATAAAAATTTATGGGCATTCAGTATTTAGATAATTTTAAAAGCTATAGGATTTGGTGCAGTGAAGCAGTATGTAATGACAGAGGGAAAAAAGACCTGGGTCTGAACCCTGGGCTCTATCACCTTCAGAGGTCACAGGGAAATAGCAGACTCACAGAGTGACCTATAAAACAGGAAGAAAATCAAGAAACCACAGAAAGTTGGAAAACAAGTGAAAAAAATTTATCAGGAACTCAGTATGATAGAATATTTTTAATACTGATGATGGATTTACTAAAAGGCAGGATGAAAATTGACTATTTAATTTATCAATGTGGGGACCAGCAGTTAGCGTAATGGCTATGTCGCTGGACTCCCACATAGTCAACCGTGGTTCGCGTCCAGGAGCCAGTGGCTTAAACTCACGCCAGGCACGTATGCGTGCAAGCCCAAGATCCCGAGAGGAGAATGAAGGAGAAGGGATTGAAGCGTGGCCATCCCCCCTGGGGGTGATTTCTCTCTTTCTGTCTCTCTGTCTCTATCTGTCTGTCTGGCCAGCGCACGCGCCCTATAGCCAAAACCTCTCCAAAAAAGGAAAAATAAATTTATCAATGTGGATGTAATTTGCAATACTGAAAAAAAAAAAAGTGTGTTTAGGTGGAGTGGTAGGGAAACCTGTTGGTACAGATTTAAAATGCCAGATCCAAGTGTATGCATACCCAAACTGATGAGAGGAGACGGGAAGAGAAGAGATTTTGAAGTGGTTATCCCTCCTGAGGAGTTATTTCTCCTTTTCCTCTCTTTCTATCTCTGACTTTCTCTGAAAGTGCAAAACCCTATAGCAAAAATCTGAAGAAAAAAAGTCATTTGGCATTATTGCCTACAGTTGTGTGTAATTCTTTCATAACTAATGATTTTATCTGTACATATGATACTGTGTAACTGATTGTAAAATGTTGGAAAACATCTTTCCACATCATATTAATGTGAATACAAATATCAGTAGGCTCTTAAAAAACAAAATAATTGATCAAATGGGATTATTCATTGATTGATTGGCGTTTGATCATAAAAAGCAGTATCTAAAAATTTATATAAAATAAATCATAGATTATTTTTTTGAAAGATTTTTGCTATAGGGCACGTGCGCTTGCCAGCCAGACAGAGAGAGACATAGAGACAGAAAGAGAAATCACCCCCCAGGGGGGATGGTCATGCCACAATCCCTTCTCCTCCATTCTCCTCTTGGGATCTTGGGCACATAAGCATACGCGCCTGGCATGAGTTTTAAGCCACCAGCTCCTGGCCCTGAACCGCGGTTGACTACGTGGGAGTCCAGCAACATAGCCATTATGCTAACTGCTGGTTCCCAAACATAGATTATTTGAGATTAGTAGTAAGAGACATATAAATATCACATCATACAAAAAGGTGATAACTCATAAATTGAAATAATGGTTTCAGCTGGAAAGGGAAATCCTAAATAATTTGGACCACACAGAAATTTTAAAAAGTAAAGACCAAAACAATGATATAAAAAATTACTGATGTGGAGCCATTAGTTATGTCGGTTGACTCCAACATGGCTGACCATGTCTCAAGTCCTGGACCCAATGGCTTGAAAATCATATTGGAAACATGTGTGTACCCAAAATCCATAGAGGAGAATGTAGAAGGAATTGTGCTGTGGCCATCACGCCTGACGGGTGATTTTTCACTTTCTTTGTTTTCTCTCTCTCTAGTAGGCACATGCACCCTAAAGCAAAAACCTAAAAAAAAAAAAAAAAAGCTAAAGAAGCATGTGTTATATTCCCCTAATTTTAGAAACTATAAAAAGTCCAATTCACATATCAAAAGGGATGGGTTAACTAAACACACATATGTATAGCCCTTAAAATCTGACAAAGTGTGTAAAGAAATATCGATAAAATCTAGAGAGTGAGATTAGGAGATCATTAACTTTGAAGAGGACTGTTTCATCCTATAATATACTGTAAATATTATTATGCAAATATATTTGTCTTAAAATAAGATATTTCTCAAAAGTATTAATCCAACTAAATTTGAAAGCTGGAAATGAAAAAAGGTTTATTAAAAAAAGAGAGTAAAAATTTAAAAAAACAATAAATAGTAATTATATTATGAAATATCATGCTAATTTATAATTGTGTAAATAGATAATTATGGTTACTCTTTATAGAAAAGGAGATTTAACAGTCCAAATGAAAATCAGAATCTCCAATCATCCTACAATAACAGAATAGTTGATAAATGTAGTTTCTGGGGCTGGCTGGTGGTGTGGTGGTTAAGGGTGGTGGCACTCTGGACTCCCACATGTTAACTATGGTTCAGGTCATGGACCTGGAGCTTTCTCCCTCTCTCTCATTCTATCCCTCTCCAGTCAAAACTAAAAAGAATACATAAAAGTTAAATAAAATACCTCTAAAAAATCTAATTTTACAAATGTAGTTTTCAAAACATCATGTTTGAATGAAGACATTAGTCAGGTTACAGCAATATAAGAATTGGACCATCAAGTCAGATCCATAGGACATGCAACCCCATACCGTGCATCTAACTCAAGTAGTGTATTATTTCAAATATATAGTATTTCTCAGCAATGCTGGTATTAATGATTTATTCACTTATTTCATTTTATTGACTAACAATGAGTATAAAATTATAGTCAAAGGAACTAAAACTTGGAGAAATCTTTTTTTTTTTTTTTAGACATTTTTGTCTTACGACACATTTGCTTGCCAGAAAGAAACAGTGAGAGGGTAAGTGAGAAATCACCCCCTGGGGTGATGATTATGCCACAACAACTTCTCCTCCATTCTCCTCCCGGCATCTTGGGAACACATGCACATGCATATGGCATGATTTTTAAGCCACCAGGTCTGGGACTCAGACTGCCATTGGCCGTGTGGGAGTCCAGTGACATAACTGCTGTGTCATCTTCCTGTCTCCAGATTCTACCTTTATTAATTAAACTTGTTGGTAATTGGTCTTTCTATAGAGAGAAATATATAGAGTAGTGATTAGAATAAGCATTTTCATTTTCTTGATTTATATTTTTCATATAGCTTATTAAACTTACAAATTCAAGTTCAGATGCTCTTAACTAATGAGTATGGACAAAAGAAGCCAATCCATGAGGGAGCTGATAACAAGTTCACAGCTGAAAATCAGCATAATCAAGACTTTACCTAAAAATATTTAAATCAGACCCTAAAGTGCACAGATGAGCCCATACAACACCCATTAATATAGATTTTGCGTAAGTGTGCCTTTTTAGAAATAATGCCATGAATAGAATCTTTGGGGGTAGGTGGCATGAACGTCTGAAAGATTTACCTAAAACCTCATGTTGTTTACTGGTAAGCCTCCAAAGTACAAGTCCTGACACAGGAGTGTTAAGAGCAAGTTGGGAGCCACCCCACTTCCATCTTCAGAACCCTGGCCTAAGGGACACTGAACCTCCAGCCCCAGCACCCCCAAGCCAGAGACCCCTATCTCTGTCAGCCAGGTAGGCTTTTTTTCTTCCTTCTCCTTTTCTTTCATTTGTACATTTCTCACTTCTTACCACACAAGAACGCTCTCAGCTCTACAGCCCCCACACTTCCATCTTCAGACCCCTGGTAGAATTGCATGCTAGTGCACAGCACACAACGTTTTCTTTATTCTTCTTCTCTTCCTCTATCTCCACCCTCCTGGACATTATAGATAGGTCTAGAATTACAGTTTTGAAATATTCTAGTATTATAAGACTCTCTGGGATCCTCCCTTTTACTGAACCACCTGCAATAAAGGAGATACTTTTCTTAAACAAGTTAGGATCCTGTTCAAATGGTAGGTCCATGAACCTATTGACATCTTGAGACAGGACACAATTCCTTAAAGAAATATCCATTTTGTAAGACAAATAATAATGTGATTGAATGTATGAAAGAAAATGAAATTAAAAAAAAGGAAAAAAATCCACTGTTGAAAAAAAAAAATCAGACAACAAAACCTAGAAGAAAATCAGCAATGTTTACTCTGCTCCACCATTGGAGCAAAGAATAGGTTACATGGTGTTTCAGAAGAATTACTACTGCAACCAATAGGAAATGTTTTAATGAAAACCTGCTTCCTATTACAGAGGACTTATAAAGAAAGACTGGCTTCCACATTTAGGAATTTTGCAGAGTATTACTTTACAATGATATTTGAATTATACCTCTATGACTGCTAGGGGTCAGTCCTGCTGTGTAATCACCCACACCATTCCCACACATTACACAAAGTGCAGAATAGCAACAGGAGACTGGAAGTGTCTCATGGTATTTAATCTCATCCTCTCTCTCCTAGTCCAGTAACAGAGGTCTTTCTTGGAGT
>NW_006205061.1:0-1489 GCF_000334495.1 Tupaia belangeri chinensis
CAAAAAAATCCCTGGAGTTTCAGTTCATTCTGGAGCTTTTCCTCATTGCTAGTCCTAATCCATTTAAATGTTTGTCAGGTTAAAGAGGCACTATGTTCTAGGGGAGAAAGAAGATGTGGAAAACATCTAGGGAACTCAGGCAAACATGGAGTCCAAAGACCAGCTGAGGCTGCCCGAGACCACACTGTTAAAGGGCAGAGCTCCAGCTAGAACGCAGGTCTCTAACTCCAAGAGGGTCCCTGTTCTCAGCTTATTTTTATTTCTGATCACCATTTAGGTTTCAGAGATCAACTGAGAGAATATAGAAAAGAACATAGAGGCAAGAAATAAAGTCCCTAGGTTTACAAAAAGGGAAGTACGTGTTTTATTTTTTCTGATGGCTCAAACTTCAGGTCACCATCAAATCATTTGTAGTCTTTTAAAGAGAAACACCAGTTTCTGTAGAGAAATACCCTTCCGTGTAGAAAAAGGTGGAGGTAGGCAGCTTTCCTACTGCACACTCCCCTAGGAATTAGTCGGCAGGAGGCCGAAAGGATGGCCTCTGTCCTACTGTGGGGAATTGCAGCGGGTTCTAGGCTAGGATGACTTGCTAGACTGAATTTAATACCCGCCATAAAAATGTTTAAAGTGTAAGCATGAATAGATTCTAAAGGCATCGTGTGTTTTTCATTTTTAAGGTTTTCCACAGAAATACATTAACAGCCTTTTTCAAAAGCAAAATCTTCATAGTGAGTGGGAAAAAAGAGTTTGATTTAAGGTTTCAATAGGTGATACACGATAAAGTCTGATTTTCTTTTTTAACAGCATAAAATCCTTCCAAATCATTCAGGAATGAACATCATTAAAAGTTCTTATAATTTCTTGAATCAGGGACAGACATGCGAGGAGACCGCTGCAGAGAAGCTGGGAGCGTGGTGTTGGAAGTCTGCTACTTTGTTCTGGGTTAAGATGCTCAAGTATTTTCATTCACAGGAATAATTGCCAAAAATACAAGGTCATTTTCCAAGAAATTTATGTTTCTTGGGCTTTCTGCTCCAGCTGGCATATTGATTTTACAGTGCGCTGTTCGGAATCTCAGTTCCAGCTCATTGCCGTCCCATCCCACAGTGACCGCCAAGGCTGGCGGTGCACGGTCTGGGGGTGCGAGAGGGAGGAGGAGAGAGGGGAAATCCATCTTCCCTTTGAAAAGCCTGGTGTTGACCTGCATTTTTTAGGGTGATGTAGTCATGCGGACATGCTGATTGACTACAGATCCTCCCTGCTTCTGCTTTTTTTCCACACAAGAGAAGACAGGCTGTTTTTGTAATAATCTTTCTCACTTCTGCCCACACTGGTGGCTCCAGCCCCGTGCTTTAAATCATTGTCTTCATGAGGTTTAAGTAAATCTCCTTCCAAAGCGCTTCAAATTCAGTGGCATATTGTAAATCACACGCTGGCTGTCTCAATTGTCTGGGCATTATTTTGAAGATCATTGACTATTTTTTTTTTT
>NW_006205062.1:0-16733 GCF_000334495.1 Tupaia belangeri chinensis
TTTCTCACTTTCTGTTTCTCTGTCTCCCTGGGGAGCACATTTGCCCTATAGCCCAAAGCTCTCTTAAAAAAAAAAATGCTTCATGGCCAGTCCTAACTACTGTGTGATAAATTGTCCACCCACCATTTTTTTTCTTGCCCCAAATCTCTCAGATTCCTATATATCTCAGGGCCATGTAGAGACAACAGGATAATAATTTCTGTGTACTATTTGGTAGTTTATCCAAAAGAATATCTGTGTCTTTAATTGCCTGCTTTAGGTAGCTGTCAGCTTTTGGTAATTCACTAAGATAAAACCTTTGCAGTAAATGTCACCATGCGACAATATACACTACTCTGAGAGGAAGCAAAATACAAACTTGAACCACATGAACCAAAGTGAACAATATAGATAAAATTTGCTACATTTTATATAATAAAGAGGAAAAGCACTGATTTCCTTATATTAGGAATGACACTTTCAAGAATAGTATTATTCTGAAATGTTCATCCTTACTTAATGCCCTCTGGCCTTGCTCTAATCTCCTACAGGAGCAATTCTCTCTGACAGTGGGCAGTAGCTCAGTTACTCAGTCAAGAGCATAAAACTGATAAACATAAATCCCTTAGCCCTTTGCCAAGAAAACAATAAATAACTACAACAGATATGTAATAAACAAACTGACCAACAGGTTCTCTGAGTTCTCCAATCAGGGATTTAAGTCCAAATACGCACCAATATGTCCCCAGAGGAAAAAAAGCACAGAAGGAAGAGAGGACCAGTATAAAAACATGCAGGTTCCCCAAAGTTCAAGATGGAACTTAGTATACAGTAATTAAATCAATCTATCAGGTCAGACACTAATACTTACCTGTCCTTGGAAGTCTGCTTAGGTCCAGCCAACAATTGTAGTTATTAAAAAAGAAAAGTCTTAATGCAGAAGGTGGGGAGACAGCATAGAAAGAAAGACAGACATTCTCATGGCCCTACACTCTATGTTTTGTTTTATAGGATGTCATATGTAAAAATTGCTTCTTGTTTCTGAGAATTGTTTCTCAACCATAAAGCTTTCAAAAATCTTAGGTACCTAATTCAAAGTCTTTAAAATTTATGTTATAAAATTTATTACAGTGTCCTAATAAATCAGCACTTAGAGGTAACAAATTATCAGAATACATCATATATTAGAAAGCTAAATCAGAATTTAATAGTAAAGAGAGAAAGTGCTTTAAAATCAGAGACCTAAGTCACTAACTAATGAGAACATTTGTAAACACAACAATGTTTTATACCAGGGCTCTTGGTTTAAGTGCATAAATCCAACAGAAGAGTTTGCATCTATCAACTGGGACTTTTGGACCATTTTTGTTAAATCAAGAAGTTAATGAAAAGTTAGAAGCCTGTAAATATAGACAATAAGTTAGAAATTTGTAGATTTTTCATGTACGAATATGTAGCTTTAAGAATATAACTAAGCAGAAAAATAAATTGCCTTTAAAATCAGGTGGAATCAGGTGAAAATTGGCATTTACAAATCACAGATAAATATAAAAACATTGTATGTTTAAACTATCAGTCAGCTTAACCATTTTTCTATTCATAAGACCATAAGGGATATGCAGACCAGAATATTAACACTTAACAAATTCAGTGACAGAATTAGCTTGTTTTTATTCAGTTAGTTTTAATAGAAAAGACTTTTTTTAAAAAAAATACAGAACTTAAATTGCTTTTTTCTGTTTTGTGGTTTTTTTTTCTTACCAAAAATAAATGGTAATATGGAAACTCATAGCATGAAAAAAAACCTGTATCCAGTTACAAATATGAAGTTCAAAGATCTTCCTCTGAAGATGGAAAAAAAAATGTCAGGACTGTCTCCCACATTTTACTTTAGTTTGTAAATTCTCACAGTAGAACCCAAGATAACTACAAGCCATTTCAGGGGCAGGTTGTTGAAACCCCACCTGGCCTTTCTGTGGTAGCCATAAGCTGGGATGGTGAAGCAGATGAGCTTGAGAGACCCTCACTCACTCTCTTGTTTTTTTATTCCCAAATATCTCCTGAGAGGACAGGGCAGACTAAAGAACACAAGGGAAGCAGAATGAAGGAATATTTAAAAACAAAGAGCCAAGAAATGCCAGCTGATCACTGCCTCAGAGATGTTAAAAATGGCTCATTGGCCTTTCTCTGGTTCTGCCTCAGAGAGACAGCATTGCTGGGCTGAACTACAGGGGTGAACTATGTCACTACGAAAGAGCTGTGCCCACATGAGGTTTGGGTGAGACTTGTCCTATTAGAACACCCCTCTATCCCTCATCTCTACATCTTGCCCAACTCTTGAGAGGAAGGACCCTCATTCTCCTGGCTACCCTGAGGTAGAGTAAAAGCCTGCCTCCCCATTCCAGCTGCAGCATCCCTGCCCTGTGTTCATCCCTCCACAGGGAATAAGTTAGTGTCTTGCTAGCTGCTACAACTAACACCAGTTCTGATCTGTGACCCCATGTGGGTTACTTCCTTATATGTTAATAAGCACCTTCAGATGCTCTTTCTTAGCAGAAATAACAATGTGAGATTTTATGCAGGCACAGGATGGATAATGAAGAGTGATGGTAGACTGGGGATAATTTATGTGGAAGGAATCTGGGAATAGGGAAATCTGTCCTGGAATCACCTACTCATGACCACTGCTTACTCCCTGACTCAAGTACAGTGAAGTAAGAACTTAGCAGCCCACTGCATCGTGATCACTAAGGGCTTGAGTGGGAGGCATCTGCCTTTTTCTTCCCTGATTTCCACTGACTTGTTATTTATGGATATGGACACCTGGACTCCCCCATATGCCTCTTGCACGAGGTCCAAATCCCAGTATTTCAAAGTAGGCACAACTTCCTGTGAGGATGAGAAATAGACCAGGAAACCCAAGGCTTGCCCATCCAACTTATTTGCCCCTGTGACTTCATGACATGTCCCTTGTTTTCTATCACTTCACATGGACCTTGCTTTACAGCTTTACAGATATGCACTTGTATGGAGTCCCTGCCTTCCAGTATGACAGCTGTGCGGCTCTCCACAGCATGACATTCCTTGGGAAAACCACTTGAAAATCTAAATGTCAATAGTGTCCTCATCTTGGGAACCAGCAGTTAGCGTAATGGCTATGTCGTTGGACTCCCACGTAGTCGACCGCCGGTCGTGTCCCAGACCTGGTGGCTTAAAACTCACGCCGGGCACGTGTGTGTGCGTGCCCAAGATCCCGAGAGGCGAATGGAGGAGAAGGGATTGCGGTGTGACCATTCCCCCTCGGGGGTGATTTCTCGCTTTCTGTCTCTATGTCTCTCTCTGTCTGTCTGGTGAGCACACGTGCCCTATAGTGAAAATCTCTCCAAAAAAAAAAAAGAAATAGTGTCCTCATCTCCAATTGCAGATAAAACCATTTGCCTTATTACCATGAAGGTCCCTTGGGAGGGCTTGTACATAGGAGCCATCTAATATTATTTGTTATATATTTTTTTAAATATAAGCTTAAAGACAGTGTATTTTTATGCTTGATGAAATGCAATGTGTTCTATTGTTATAAAGCAAATTCTATATTGTTATAAAGCAAATTCATACTTTATAAATTAATTGAATGAAATGGAAGAGTTTACAAGTGACATTCTTTCTTCACTCGTTATTTGCTCTCTAATTTATTTAATATAAGACCTAAGGTTAGATCCCATGTGCCATTCAACACTCATTGTACCACCCACATTTGCTTGAAACTTTAGAGCCCTGATCATATCACTAGATCCTTGATATAGTAACAAAATGGAAAATCAGAGTGAATGGACCCACAAGTTAGGCCACAGAGACTCCTCCAACACACTACTGAAATAGCTCCATTAGGTCCAATATAATTAAATAAAACCTATGAGATTATGTAACATAGTATTTTGCTTCATAAGCATTTGATAATGTTTTGTCTATTCATTGGGAGGTGGGAAGACAAGCCATTATCAGGCTACAGATGCATACACTCACTCACACACACACGCACACACATACACAAACACACACACACACATCTCAATAAATAAAATAAAAATAAATTGATTTTATAAAGATTAAAATCAGGAATTATTTTACTACTCATGCTTTGATGTGCAATGGTGTAATAGACAGAATAGTGATAGTTTATAACAGTCTACATGCTTACATGTTTTCCCTATTTTAACTTCATCAACCTTAAATATGTTATTCAAGCTATAATATTTCTAATATCTATTTTAAGCAGACTACCAAAGATATATTACCAATATAATTTCTCCCCAAAAGAAACATGACCCTGGTTTCTAAACCAGAATTTATAAAGCTCAGCCATCCACCAAACAAAGAGCAATGTTTTCCAATGCAGAGAAACTGGCTGATATGCCAAATGGGCTATTCCATCAGCAGATTGCCAAGGAGCATTTGTCAACAGGGGTGGAAATAAAGGTTGTTGAAATAAATAAACAAATTAAGAAAAAGCAGCTAGAATCTGTTACTTTGCAGAAGGAACAACCAAATCATGATCTGGAGTCTGTGAGGGTTGCATTCTATCTGCCTCAGATCCACTGACAGCTCTTCTCTGCTTTCCTCTGTGCACTGGAGGCTGGGCCCTATAGTGCACGTGATCTGGGTTCTGCTCTCTGGCTTTTCTCTCTCTCTCTCTCTCTCTCGCTCTCTCTCTCTCTCTCTCTCTCTGGCCAATGTGAGTTGCCAGTAGAAGTTTAGGGACAGGAGGAGATCAAAGTCATACAATTTACTCTTCACACCTCTTCCTAGCTTGAGCAGTTTTGGTCAAGGTGGTAAACCTCCACAGCTACAGCTCCCAGCAGTGACCACTTCTGCAATGCTCTCGCTCTCAACTAGCTGCCAAAACACCTCTCCTTCACTTGTGGTCAAGGTCCATATTGTCACAGGTCCCTTGGTGCCCCAACATCCCTCCATAGGTTCCCCTAATCCTGTCCATATCTCTGTAAATAGCCCTATTTTTGTAAAAATAAAATTAAACTGTGCCTATCCTGTTTTATAAAAATAAAGTTGAACCTTTGCATCTCTGGCTTCTGTACTAAAGCTGATGCTGCCCTCATGATAAACTGCTAAAGTTGTGGAAGCCCGGGGCAATTTGCTAGCTCCCTGTAAAAAGCCCAGAGCAATTTGCAAGTTAGCTTAGCACCTTGCAGGAAGCCCGGACACTTGTAAAACTTCCCCCCTTCTGCTAACACCGGAAACCCAGATCAAATGCCTCTGCAAACCTGACCTAGTTGCAACATCTATAAAGAAAAACATTTTTTCCTGCTTAAGCAAGCAACTTCAAGGTCGCCATAAAATTACCCTAAAAGCCCCTTATCTTACTTCCTCATTCTTTCCTCCCCTCACCCCACGGACTTGTGTCTATATAACCTGAATGCCCCTTTGTTCGGGGCTTCACTCACTATCCTGTCTTGTATGACCAAGAGTGGAGTCCTAGAGCGCTAAAAATAAAGCCTCTAGTACTTTACATCAAAAACCGACTTTTGTGGTTGATTGGGGTCGCCGTAGTACTCCCTGGACAAGGAGGATCTGCCGGTTATCAGCTAAAACCTTTCACTTTGATAGAAACCACCTAAGGGATCATCTTGTCAACCATCCACCTTGTCTTTCAAGATATGAAATTAGTGAAACACCCAGCAGCTGTCGTGATATTAGGATTAGACTTTAAGTCTATAGACGCCCCCCTCCCCAGTTGAAGCAGTGCCCCATCCTATCCCTCTGCCTTTTTGTTTAGCCATTCATTAGGGGAGAGGTCCTGGGGACAGCAGTCACAATAGTAAGAGATAAGCCCATGGCATGTCCATAAGGAGAAAGGATGAACCAGCATGATGATAGAAACACAGTGTGAACACCTGCATTGGCATTGGCAGCATTGTGTCTGCGCCTACATTCTCTAGGTGTAGAGAAATATAATCTTCTCACAGAAAAGCAGTCATGCAGAGTTCAGGTTTCTTCCTAAAAGAGGCAACTAAAATTACACCTTCTTTTTGAAGCTCCCCCAGAACTAAAACTACCAAACAAAATTAAATTCCCACAGACTTTACTCCTTGTAATGTTGTTAAGATTAAGAGAGATACTGCATCTTAGAGTGCTTTTGAGTGAAGTGGTAGATTTCCAGTATTTTTAATAGGAATCCTCAGTTAAAGATAAGAATCCTTGCCTCTTGGATATGGTATCAATTTTAACATGAAATAAAATGTGAGAGAGATGCTTCTATCTTAACCTGTAATTAAAATTTCTGAACTTTCTTAAGGCTCAAATAAAGGGGCTCAAAAAAGAGAGTAAATAAATTTAAATGGCATTAAGAGTTTGGTTTCCATGTGCTTTCATTTTGGTTTATACACCATGGCCATAGTCTGCAGTAGTCAATTTTCCTTTATTTAACAAATTAAGTTGTCTCAATAGACTCTGGAAAAGTCTGTCGAGCAGACAGGGACACAGTCTTTTTGACTGTTGAATTTCCAGAACATAACTAGAATCTGTGTTGAGTTTGGGGATTACATCATTTCCAATATATTTTAGACAATGTTCCAGTGAAACAACTCCCACATAAAATGAAGATTCACAAGACTGGCAGGTGGCATGGTGGTTAAGGGTGTTGTACTCCCACATGGCCAACCACGGTTTGAGTCTCAGACCTGGTGGCTTGCTTTCTCACGTTCTCTCTCTTATGCTCCCTTGCTCTGTCCCTCTCTGTCCAAATTAAAATAATTAACTGAATAAAGTTAAATAAAATAATTCTTTTTAAAAAGTGAGAATTCACTTAATCATAATTTTTCTGAGGAATCACTTGACTCAGATCTGTTAGAGGCAGTTCTAAGAAAGAAAGAAAGCAGGATATGTTTCCCTGAGCTTTGCTATAAAAGCAGCCAGAGAGTACCTGGAAAGTCAGCTTCACAAGGAGCATATTGGCTTCCAAAGTCTGATTGAGATACTAGGGTCTCTCAAACCACTAACACTCTAGCAGCCAGCAGCAGCCAGGCATCCACTTTTCAATCTCAGCCTAAGTACAGCAACAACGCAAAGAAACAGTCTGAATGGTGAAGAGTGAAGTTCCTGGTCCACTGGAGTTCAATTTTTCCCTTTAGAGCCTCATGAAGAAATACAGATTTAGAAGAAGCCAACTCATTATCTCCAGTTTTCCCAGAGGAAAATCTGCCAGGTGATATTCATCAAGCGTTGAGAGGCTACACAATCATCTGCAAGGTTTCAGGGAATGAATTTCTCACATAGAGACATGTACGTTCTTTCTCTCGAGTCCCTGCCACTATCCACAGAAAAAACTGCAGTGCCATTCTGCAGAAAGGTCTTTGTTAGGGAGTTGATGGAGCAAATACAGTAGATCCAGTTACTGCTGCAGTCTAAAGTGGGCACTAAGTAGGCCATGAGCCAGTGGACAAGCACATTCATCAGACCCATGTGGACAAACCTGGTTGTTTTTTTTTTTTTGTATGCATAAAATTGCAGCTATGTTGGCATGTTTTGGAGAAAGCTGAGAGCCCTGTCAATGTACTTCTGACTTAGCACAGATCAAAATACAGCACAACTTACTTTTATGTAACACCAAAATACAATAGATTACAACTAGAATGAGGGAGTAGGACAGTTTAGATCAGAGGTGAACTTTGAGAAGAGTCAGTCTTTATTTAACCTGTGTTGCTGGTATTTTCAAATGCTGCATACTGTTCTCTACAGCTGAGCAGCAGGCACCAGTCATTACTCTCCTAGAGTAAGAAGTTAGGAAAATATTTGCCTTTAGAGCAGCAAAGATCAAGTGAACTTTATAGGCTGTTGGAGGAAGCCTATGACAGACAATTCATTTGCCTGCTGACCATATGGTAACCTTTTGTCATATTTAGAAGGGCCTGGCCAGAGACCTCAGAATCTACCACCCTAATTCTTCCCAGGAGCTTGACACAGTCATAAAGTGTCTGGCCTGAGGGACCCAAGTTGAAATCATCAACTCTTGAGATGTGTTACATGAAGAGCTTACTCTGTAGCCTGTTAAGTCAGAAAATGCGATTGCCTATACCCATTGTGTGCCACATCTGCTCTTTTCATTGACAATGAAATGCTGAAAGGGCTATTTAGACTCTGGCTGCATCTCTCCTCAGCTTCCCTTGTGGATGAGTGGCCCTACACACATATCTGTCATTGCCTATGGAAAGTGACACCATAGCTCTGTTTACAGAGACTGGCTCTAAAGTTGGAGAGGATTGGGAAAGATGGATCAGGCATTCCCCCTTAGTGGCTGGGGGATCATATGCTGGTAAAGGAAATGTGTCTAAGGCAACAACAAAAGGGAGGTCCAGGAACTCAGGGAAGTGGCTGTTAATCAACTGATACTTTAACACCTCAATATAGCCCTATAGTTTGTCCATCTCTCAAGTATATTAAATTCAGGATCCCAGAGAGACAGCTTTGAGGACACAAAGTAGCTGTGCCCATTAGTAAGTTTTGATCCTGGTATAGCCATTAGAACCCAGAAGACCAGCCAAGCCACTGTAAGGCTCTGTCTCTGGCACATTTCTTATTCTTCCTGAGCTTTGGTTCTCCAGCAGTAACACGGGGATGAAGGCACTTACCTCCAAGAGTGCTGTGAGGATCAATCAAACCAAGACAATGCTCCACATTTTGATGAACACATGGGTATTGTGAAGTAATCACTGGAACATTACTTAAGCTGGAAGGGACCTGGATAAGATCCCATCAGTTCCCTCATTCCATGAATGAGAACCTTTAGCTGCAGGGATTATGTGATTTTCCCCATGGTCATCCAACAGTTTAGTGGCAAAATCAGAAGAGGAACGCAGATTTCCTATCTTCCAGTTGAATGTTCTTAAGTCTATGCTATACTTTATTTCTTTTATCTCAATAAAGAATTTACCATAACTCTGTCTTTGTGGTGCATTAATAAGTTACATGTTCACATTAATAATATTTTTCTTTAGGACACATAGTAGTGAAAAAGAAACATGTAAACATAAAATGAAATTTTATGCATAAAAAGTAAAGCTTATAGAGATGTGCTTAATGAAGAGACATTGGTGTGGGAATTCCAGTTAAACCACCACACTTAATATAGGCTAGGAACCCAGTCCTTCAAGACTGATAATGAGAAATTTTTCTATTTGTCATCCTCACAAAAACAAATAGAATTGTATTTCCCAATTCTTCACCATCTTCTCCAGGAGCTCAGGTAGGGGAATATATTCTGGCAGAACAGATGATCTTGCCCAGAGATTGTTGCCGCCAAGTCTGTGAATCTGCGTTCCTCTGACAGGAAGCTCTGAGATGTTTATACACAGTAATGGCAGGTAAAGAGCAACAGCATGAAGACCTTTCCACCAGCTTAGCACTGTTCCTGACTGCCTGAGACAGCAGAGGCACACTGAAGGAACACTCCTAGATATGCCACCATACTCCCTGCTTTTGTTTCTTTATCCTATGTCAACACAAGGTCTTGTCCTTGGAGAAAGCAAAGGTCAACAAGCATCAGGCCTGGGTTTTAGCCACCTCACGCCTCCTTACCCTCTCCATCCAATCTATAGGTGTATAAATGTGCAGCTTCACTGATGAAGTTGAGATAAGAGTTTTGTGTGTGTGTGTGTAATTTATTTCCATATACACAAATTCTAAACAATTACTAAGGCAGCAGAAAAATCCGTTGCAATTTATCAAAAACAACTGTTTGCCAAAAAACTCTTCCAGAAGCACTAACCTTTGTTTAAAACATTATTGATTTTCTAAACTGTTAAGTATAGTTTATAATGGCAATAAACTACATGATACTACTCATTACATCAGTTAATACTTAATTTATTAGGAAATTACTCTTGCTACAAGCATTTCACTGACAAACTGATTGTGCGTGTCTGAGAGAGAGAGAGAGAGGTTAATGGGAGATTTTAAAATGAACACTAGCTAAGTATTTTTAAGTGACTTTGGGGAGCTCTGTAGTGCAGCTCAGACCCTTCTTGTCCTTCCCTTTCCTTCCTAGAAGAGACAAACCAGTACTACGCAAGTATGAAACCCCTCCATACTTACTGAACTAATTCACACAACAATTAGCTGTTGAAAAGCATATGCATAATTAATTAAGCATCAGTACTGATGAAAGATGTGTGTGTGTGTGTGTGTGTGTGTGTGTAATAGTGGAGAACTTGGGAAAAGGATAAGGGAAAGGGCTCTAACCTATGAATTAAATGTTGCTCAATCATTGGTTCAAGGAAAGGTTATGATTTATTCCTTCACAGGCACTATATTAATCTGGCAGGACTGCCATAACAAAAATGTCACAGACTGAATGGTTTAAACAACAAAAATTTCTACCTCAGTGTTCTGAGGCTAGAAGATCAGGGTTGGGTCCTGGTGAGTGAGACCTCTCTTCCTGGCTTGTAGTTGACTGCCTTTTCACTATGTCCTCACATGGCCTTTCCTCTGTGTGCACACACAATAAAGGAGATCCTTCAGCTTATTACCCTTTAATAGATATAAACTAATTATTTTCATTTATTCTTTCAGGCGATTCCATTTTCAGGGCTTCACATTAATTTTTATAGAACTTGTTTAAAACTCTTAAAAGAAAGTTCTCCTTTAGTATCCATGTGAGTCTTATTGTGTTCTTCTGATCAGGGAGGGGTTTACATCCAAGTTAATAGTAAGGTCTTGAGGGTGAGTAACACAACATCTTATATTTCTTTTTATACAGCACCTAGCATAGTATATTTCACATAGTAGACATTCAAGAACGTCATGATAACTTGGTTGGCTAAAATGCTTTGGACCTGCCAACTTGATTTCTGAACCATTTTTTCTACCCTACTCCTTAAAGTATGGTCCTATTCATAATTTTTAAATTCAATTATTATTATTATTATTATTATTATTATTATTATTAAGCATTCAATCTCTAAACATTATTTGGTTTGTAAAGAGAATTTACCTAACATGAAATATACCCCAGACCAGTCCAGTTGAGAATACTATACACATTATCATCAACAGGTAATAAACCATTTCTGTGTCCCACAAATGTCTTGCCTGGCTACCTATTCATAATTTTTAGGACATTAAGTGGAATTAGTAAAGTTTTTAGTTGGCTGTTGATATTTATGCATCATTTTTTCCTCCACTCTAGAAAGTTATTGTCAATATGTTAAGTTTGAAACAAAAGAATCCATTTGTGTTAGTGTCAGCTATTGAACTAGTCGATCTATTTCTGACAATGTTAAAAAAAGAGTAAACTATTTTTGGGGGGGAGAAGATTTTGCTATAGGGCATGTGAGCTCGCCAGAAAGACAGAGAGAGACAGAGAGACAGAACGAGAGAGATCACCCCCAGGGGGGATGGCCATGCCATAATCCCTTGTCCTCCACTCTCCTCTCAGGTTCTTGGGCACACACATTCATGTGCCCCGTGTGAGTTTAAGCTACTGGGTCTAGGACTCAAACCACAGTCTACTACGTGAAAGTTCAACGACATAGCCATTATGCTAATTGCTGGTCCCCAAAAGAGTAAACTATTAATTACTAAGTTAACTTGTTTATGTTAGTTACTACACAGTAGTATTATTTTACTCATTTTTATAGAAGATCTCTGTAATACCTTCTAAGCTTCTGTTACTTATAAATTAATCAAAGATTGAAATTTTCAGGAAATAAATATGTTGAGTCATCGTGTCATCAGTAGCTTGAACAAATAATCAGTACTATTTATACTATGGATCCATGGTGATACTACAAATGACAATATGATGATCTAGTCAAGAGTCAGAGGAGAACACTATTTGAGCTCACTGACGTTAGAATTACCTGAGAAAAGATGTAAGTAATTTTGGATCTTCCACCATAACTGCCAGACGTAATGTCTATAGACATTTCTTCCATGAACGATGGAGTTTTTTGATTCACACTGGAGTTTTTTTCTGACAAACATTCAGTTCCGTGTAATTTTCCTTCATGATTATAGATGATAAAGACTGCAAATACATGGTACTGCCACTCTCCCATTCCCACCCTAGTTCCACAGGCCACCAGTATCAGTCATCTTGTGCATTTGCCTTTTTTTTTCTTTTCACCCCTCAAATATAAGCAATGGTTAAAAATACGAGGCTTCTAAGAGCTAAGAGTCTGGCCCCATAAGCCTTTCTTTCACTTTCTGTTAGTATTATTTTAAATTATTATTACATCCTATCCACCCCTAAATGATCGTCTGGCTACCAAGTTTTCTTTGCTCTAGATATTAGCTTGCATCTCTCTGTTACTCAATGTCTATATAAGAGAATGAACTTTTCTGCCAAAGCTGTATTTAATTTATATAGTGTCTAATTCAATGCTTTATGCCTAACTTCCATCATTACTGGTTTATACCCCAGGAAAATGAAAGGAAGGAAATGTTCAACCAGGTTCATAGAAGAAATACAATAACTAAATATGTAACAAGGTTTGGAAACACTAGGGATCTGAAACACAAACACAAAATCATGTATCAAAGTAGCTGTTATAAAACAGATTCTTAAATTTTCCTGTAAATCACAGTTATCAATGAAACGTTTAAAGATATATATAGAGAGATAGAAATAGATGTGTTCATCAAACCATTTTATTGTCCTAGATCCTTTGTATCAAAGACGCCACTGCCTTGCTAATACGTAGGCATGGATTAAAACAACAGCTAAACAGTGAGTTGGACTACACAATCTCCACTTCTAACTCCAAATTAATTGAATTTGTAGAAATCAGTCCCTAAAAATTACCTGGGAAAGCCTTTTGTCACCACAAAAGCATGGTATTAATAAAATATACTATTTTTTTCCTATTTATCAGAAAATCTTTAAAACACTAATTGTGAAAGAAAAATGCAATGATTATTTATAGCAAACTTTGTGCCAAACAGAAGAACTGAAAGTGATTATTCTATTTAAGCCAATTGCATTATAAAGTCATGTGGATCCTGCAGACTGATAACTGTTATTATTTATGACTAATACACATTAAGAGTCAAAAATTCATGGTGCTCAATAAAGTAGTAGGGTTTAATTTTCTAGTTACATTACTAGCCAATTCCCGGTGGATGCTATCATATTTGAGTGTAATTTCAGAGACCATGTCAACATTTCACCAAATTTGAGTTACAAAACACTAGATTGATAAGATGTTTAAAGAAAGTATGAATCTCATGTGAAGTAAAACTGAGAAATGCTCCACCTTAGGGGATCTCAACCCTCCAGTACTGGTCGGTGGCCTGTTAGGAATTGGTTCACACAACAGGAGGTGAGCTCCAGGCAGGCAATTGAAATTTCCTCTGTATTTACCACTGCTCCACATCATTCAGCTTACTGCCTGAAGTCTGCCTTCTATCAGATCAGTGGGGGCATTGGAATCTCATAGGATTGAACTGTGCATGTGAGGAGTCTAGGGGGCCTGTTCTCATAAACCACCCCCAACCCCATTCATGGAAAAAATGTCTTCCAGGAAACCAATTCCTGTTGCCAAATAGGTTTGCCACCACTGCCCTATACTATATCCCAACAACCAGTTATCATTCACTTTCTTGAAGAGTTTTAGTAACTGTTCTAGTAAGAAGAGTTTGATGTTTTTATTTTCCATGTATGTGCAATACTTTTTGTAAAAATAAGATTTTATAGAAATATGAATCTTTTTATGAATAAAAATAATGTCTCACATGTAGTCAGAAGTTGTTTGTAATACTGACACAATTTCAAATTCCTGAGAAGCTTAAGACACATGCACATATCTTATGACAGTGGATATTTACTTTGTGAGGTAATCAAAGAAGGAACTTCACTTTGTAAATGACTTAACATGGTGAAGTACAGAAAGAGTATGTTCAAAATCATTCGATAATCCATAACCTGAATAAATTCGGAAGAAGGAGAAAGGCTGATCTGGAAGTAACCTGAGCATGAGTGGCATCCCATGCTGTACAACTGAAACTCATCTCAATCCAAGTAAAATCACAGAAAATAAAATAACATGAAGAAAATAGGGTACTAACTTAATATAAATTCCACTCTAATCTACTTAGTGCGTTTCTTCATGAAATTGATTCAAAGATTTTAAGTTAAATTATACTTTACAGGCCTGGTATCTATTGCTTTGCATTCATGCATCTCCATAAAGCTGTTTTGGGTGACTGCCATAGTGAAAACTAGGAGTTCTGTATTTGAAACTGTTAATTTATCACCTAGAATAGTTATCAGCAGTATTTGTCCTAGTAACTCAATTAGTTATGTATATCATATGTTTAGGTCTTCTGCGATGGTATCATGTAATATTGCTGTTAGTGATAGCTATTTAGTGAATATGGGTAACTACATCATAGTTTCGATAGGTGCTTTTCTTATAAATTTAAGAATTTTAAAAAATAATTAGAGGCCAACAGATGGCATAGTCTATACATTGCTGAACTCCCACATGGCCCATGATTCAAGTCCCAGACCCAGTGGCTTGACACTCATGCCAGGCACATGTGTATATGTGCCCAAGACCCCAGGAGGAGAATGGAGAAGTGATTATGGCATGGCCATCCCCCTGAGAGGTGATTTCTCACTTTCCCTCTTACTATCTCTCTCTTTCCTCTCTCTCCTCTCTTCTCTTCCTCTCTCTCTCTCTCTCTCCCTCTGTCTCTCTCTTGAGCACATGTGTCCTATGACAAAAACCTCTAAAAAAATAAGAAATATCTGAAGTTGTTGCACATAGCTTATAATAAGGAGGAAATGATAGAGAATAGCCTTTTACCAAATTTAGTTTTACACATATAAAAACACACCATGTTAACCTCAGAAAATTCTGAATCATTCAAAAAAAAAATTCTGAGCCTTTGCTTCCCTTTTTGTACAGTTTTGTACTACCTTAACAACCAGAAATGTATATCTTTAAATTTGGAGTAGGTAGGTCCATTCCTCCAGTATAGTATGTTCTGTCCATATATATGGTCTGTTCCTTTTCAAGACTGCTGTGGAAACTTTCATATTTGAATTTTAATGGTAATTCAAATTAAGTTACGGTGCCTTCAGAGCAGCCTGAGCTCTTAATAGCTTATGCGCATGTAATGACATATGAAGCAGGCCATTTTTGTTTTTCAGGAAATTGACATGTCACATTAAGCATTCTCCTAAGGTTAAAAACATAAAAGTTAAGGCCCAGTTACAACAGTGGTACATGGGTACATGCTGTTAAGATGCTGCTACTCTACAGGCTGGAAACACATGGGAGGTCTGAGTTCAATTCCTGGTTCAATTTAAAGGCTGGGTGTTACGGTGTGCACCTGTAAACCCAGCATCCTGGGAGGCTGAGGCAGGAGGATAATGAAGTTGAGGCTGGCCTGGGCAACATGGTAAAGATCCTGCCTAAAATAGAGCCAGATATCATGGTGCATGCTGCTAGTCCCAGCTAAGATTCTGAGGCAGGAGCTCTGCAACATAGCAAGAGTCTCTCTTAAAGTGTGTGTGTGTGTGTGTGTGTGTGTGTGTGTGTGTGTGTGTGTGCGTGTGTGTGTTTAAATGCTCCCAAGCATAAAAGACATAAATATAAAGCACTATTGATTGAACCCCTTCACTTTTTTATAACACTCATTCTTGATCTGGGTGTTTTTCAATGTTTTTTTTCCCTGTGAAATAATTTTTAAATTCTTTTCTTTTCACCCATTTTTATCCATACTGATTCACATATTAACCTAGAAGAACTAAATGAATCAATAAATAAAGTCAATCATGGAGCCAGACAGTAGCATAGCAGTGAAATGCAATGTTCTGCAAGGCTGTCAGGTTCAGGCTCAGAGACACTGAGTACATTGGGCATTCTCATGCCTTTGATCCAGGGCTGACTGAAGCTGGGTAAGAATTGTGGAATCAATACCCTCTCAGGGTTGTGCTCTTTTCTCTTGTGCAAGATCTAATATGTGGCCTTCCACATTCCCCCCTTCTGATTTGGAGAATCAAATCATTGACAGGGGAGGATGTCAATTGTGGGCATTGTTTAGTGTCTGAGCTATCTACATAGGAAACTTTTTCTTTTTTTGATCCTGTCTTTGGAGAACTCTTGAGTCTTTAGGATTTTTATGAACGACTATTGGGTGTTGTTTAAGTGAGAGTTAAATTAAAGGTTAAAATGTCTTGTTAATTTGTTATAACATTTTTTTGAGTCATCTGATAACTTTTTAAAAAGAATATCTGTTTTGAATTGTAAGTTTTCTTATACTGAGAAGTGAAACTAAATTTTAATAGATCCTGTAAGGAGTGGCTGAGTACTGCCAAGAGGTGGGAACCCAGTTTATAGGTTTTATAAGGCATCTGTCTTATTGACTATATAAAAACCTCATTTGGAGAATGTAGTACTAATTTAAATTTTTTTTTTTTTTAGTTAGACCTCTTGACCATTTAATTAAGGGGAGAGTCTAGTGGGGAAGAGACCTAACTAAAGAGAAACAGGAGTACAAGAAGGCAGGGAAGGAGGAGGCAGCCAGGAGCTCTAGTCTTAACTTGTCTTATCTCATTCTGAGACTTCACCCTATTAAGTTTTTGGACAGGTGTTTATAGTTTTCATCTTTGATATATAGGCCCAATTTTTATTAATTGTCTATGTGTTTTTTATTTTATTTTACCTTGGGAAGTTTTATATCCTTTGGAGGAGGTATTAAGTTTGTAGAAATAGAATTATTATATATATATATATATA